>NW_027500743.1:0-88316 GCF_021521415.1 Bidens hawaiensis | reverse complement strand
TTGCATTTTCTGTTTAGTTACAATGTTCCTTTTTTATTTAATATCATCTTACCATTAATGATGGTTATTGTTTTGAAGATGATTTGACCACAATATGGGAAAGAAAGGTAGTTGGTTTTCTGCAGTTAAGAAAGCTTTAAGCCCATCTGATTCCAGTGACAAGAAAGACAAGGTTTGTATATCTTTATAATGTATTCAAAAGTTTATTATTGGGATTTTTATTTTTGAATTACTGTGTTTACGACTGATATGTGATATTTTCCTTTATGTGTGGTTTTAAAACTAGAGTTTATTTTGTTTGGATTTTTAATATTAAATTACTATGTATATAACTGATAACTGATATTTTATTTATTTGTGGTTTTAACTTTTAACATGACAGAAATCTAATAAAAAGAGTTCTAAGAAGTATTGGTTTGGAAAAAGGTGTTTGGATAAAGATCTCTCACAAACAGAAGCTGCATTGGTGAATCATGTTATTCTGGTCCCGTTTTCGCCTCCCACGGATGTAAAACTCATTGAAGCCGAGAATGAACAGAGCAAACACGCGTATTCAGTAGCCTATGCCACCGCAGTGGCAGCAGAAGCCGCAGTAGCTTCCGCTCATGCTGCAGCCGAGGTGGTTCGCTTGACATCCACGACGCGGTTACTAGGCATTTCGTTAGAAGAAACCGCAGCCATCAAGATTCAGGTTGCTTATTGCGGGCACTTGGTAAATATATTAAATAAAAGTTTTATATGCTATTTTTAACATATTTTGATTTATGTGGTTTGATGATTTTGTAGGCGAGGCGGGCGGTACGGGCAGTGAGAGGGATTGGGAGATTGAAGTCATTGATTCAAGGTCAATCGGTCAAACGACAAGCGATATCCAACTTGAAATGTATGCAGACATTGGCTCGTGTTCAGTCTCAGGTTCGGTCAAGGCGCATACTTAGGTCCGACGAGAATCGAGTTTTACAACAACAACTTCTTGTTAAACATGAGAAAGAGCTCAACAATATTAGATCCTCAGTATGTGGCATTTTTTTCATTTATTACTTATCTTTTTTGTGTTTTGAGAATCTAATTATTTGAATTACAGTTGGGAAATACATGGAATGATAGTAGAAAATCGAAAGAAGAAACCGAAGCGAGTTTACAAAGCAAACAAGACGCTGCGATACGTAGAGAGCGGACATTGGCATATGCGCATACTCATCAGACATTGATTCATTAATAGATCTTTAACATTTAACTAGCTATTTATTTTTAAGTTGATTAGTGTGACATTAAAAATAATGTTATGTTTTATTGTCAAACAGCAAATGTGGAAGAACTCTACAAAATCTCCAAATCCAACTTTTCTAGACCCAAACAATCCTCACTGGGGCTGGAGTTGGCTCGAGCGTTGGATGGCTGTGCGTCCGTGGGAAACTCAAACCGGGTCAGAAACGAGCAAACGGGCTAGCCGCCCGCCTAGCCGACAATCGCCCTCAACCCCACCCACTCGGGCCCCATCATCGAGTTCACGGGTCAGGCCCGAAAGCCAAAAGGGTAGTGTGGATGAAGACTCCACAAGCTTCTACAGCGTGTAATCGGACCGCAACTGACGACAAAGCCGGGCTGGGTGCAAATCAAATGTTGATAACTTAGTTATTAAAAGACAAAATGAAGGCAAAATTCTTAATTTAGTTGCATAAAATTGTATGTACGTTATTATACCAATCTTTCTCAATGCAGGTTGAGACTTGAGACATCGGGACGTCTTGTGGATCATTTATCTAATACAAAGGGTGTTTCTCTTCGCACAATTAAGTACATTGTAATAATAATATTTTCGAATCATGCATTTTTTCTGTGACTATGTTAATATGCATCCCTTGATGAAATTTGAGAAATCATTTAATGAAATCTTGATCTTGAATGCCATCCCTTCTGAATGGGCATACTTATTCTCTGCTACTATGACTAAAAAGTTGAAGTTTTTTTTATTATCATCGGATTTAGTAACTAAAATATTTTTGCTAACATCTTTTCATTTCGTTTCACATTGCAGGTGCAAAAGCTTTGACATTTTAACATACAAACCGTACCGATGTCATCGAATTGTCGTTGCGTCTCCGTCGTGAGCCTTACTCATACCTAGCTAATCCACGTTGAGTCCCCGCCGCAACGCGCGGGCACACCTACTAGTATATATGAATGTATAATAAATTATATGTTTAATAAAGAAAATGCTGTTTAAATTTTAGATATAAATTGAAAAGAAAACGATAAAATGTCTGAACAAAGTAACAACATTGAGAAAATTCAAAAAGAAAAAGAAATAAAAGAAAAGGGGAAAGGCCCCGAGAAAGAACAAGAAGAACCTATCCTCGATAAATATAAAATCCAAATACAAAAGATGATTAAGAATGCGGTTAGGGAAGAGTCTATGGCTAGGTCTCAATGGAGAAATTCAAAACATTCGCGTTCTGTTAATCCTTCTCAAAAATCTGTTTCTAAAACTCGTTCTAGACCTTCAAATATGGAAGAAAGTGTTCATGAGCCCAACGCTGATGGAGGGGTTAGACAAGAATTCAAGAAACTTAAGATTAGTGGGTGTTCGTTTAAGGATTTTAAATACTATGGACCGAAACAATTCCGTGGTGACTAAGGAGCCATCACAACCGTAAGGTGGCTTAAGGAGATGGAGATGATTGTGTTAACGAGCAAGTGTACCAACAAAGAAAAGATTCAATACTCCGTTCTCATGTTCAAAGGAGGGCGCTTGAGTGGTGGAACACGATGATGATGAGCAAGGGGAGAGAGGTGATGTATAATCTGAGCTGGAATGAGTTCAAAGCTATGTTGATGGGAAAGTTTTGTCCCATGCATGAGACCGACCAAATCCAAACTAAGTTTCTAAATCTTAAGGTCGTGGGGACGAACCTTCGTGAATACAACACCAAGTTTCACGAATATTTTCGTCTGGTTCCCCAGCTGGTGAATCCTGAATCCAGCAAGGTGACAAGATATATTTGGGGACTGCCGCGGGAAATCCGCGACATGTAAGATCACACTTACCAAAACCGCCGACTCCGCGATGGAGTTAGCTGGTTATTTGATGGGCGCCATGGTCCGCAATAAATAAGAAGATAAGAAGGTCGTGTCATCTAACGACAAAAGAAGGACTGGAGGAAGCAATCAATTCAAAGGAAAAGGCGTGAACCAAAATCGAATCAATTCAAACGCCACGCCATGCAAAACCTGTAAAAGGTATCATCGGGGTCGATGCAACTTTGCTCCGCCTTCAAAAGTGTGTGAAACATGTCAACGACCAGGTCATGATGCTGCTGACTGCTGGAAGAAGAAAATGACTTGCTACAATTGCAAGGAAATGGGCCATCTTAGTTTCGAATGCCCAAAGAACAAACCCGCGACTGGTGGTGCGGGTGGAAGTGGCAAAGACAAGAAGGGAAACGCGCGAGTCTTCGTACTAGACACAAAGAAAGCAGCTGACATGTCGGAAACCGTTACCGGCACGTTTCTAGTCAACGACACCTATGCTAGAGTTTTATTTGATTCGGGTGCCAATTTAAGTTTTATAGATTATAGCTTTTGTAGTCTATTAAACGAACCGTTAATAAAGTTAGATAAAACTCTAAGCGTCGAGACTGCTAGTGGCGAAATCATTAAGATCTCCGAAGCTCTTGAAAACGGAAAAATTCACTTAGCTGGTTATACTCTGCCTATCCAACTCTTACCTATGGCACTTGCTGGTTTTGATATTGTACTTGGTATGGATTGGTTATCGGATAACCATGCCCGTATCACCTGCAATAGCAAAACTGTTGAACTTCAAGCCCCCGATAAACGAATAATTCGAATTGAAGGGGATAAAGACGCTGGCCAAGTTAGCATAATTTCCATGATTAGGGCTAACAAATGTTTAAATCATGGATGCTTAGCATTCATGGCCTACGTCACTGAAGAGTCAAAGCCAAAGGAGATAAAGAACGTACCTATAGTCTCCGACTTTTCTGGTGTCTTTCCTGATGAACTTCTTGGAATCCCTCCCAATCGCGAAGTAGAGTTTAGGATCGATCTTATTCCCGGTACCGCTCCGATCGCCAAAGCTCCGTATTTCTTAGCGCCAACTGAGATGAAAGAACTAAAGAAACAACTCGATGAGCTACTGGAAAAAGGTTTCATTCGACCGAGTTCGTCACCATGGGGAGCGCCAATTCTTTTCGTCAAGAAGAAGGATGGATCCATGCGTATGTGTATTGATTATCGTGCATTGAACAAAGTCACTATCAAGAACGTTATCCACTCCCTAGAATCGATGATCTTTTCGACCAACTTCAAGGTGCTAGCTTCTTTTCAAAAATCGATCTTCGTTCCGGCTATCACCAACTCAAAGTTCAATCCGATGATATCCTGAAAACCGCTTTTCGAACAAGGTATGGACATTATGAGTTCACGGTCATGCCGTTTGGACTTACTAATGCGCCGGCCGCGTTCATGGACATGATGAATCGTATTTGCAAGCCTTATCTGGGTAAATTTGTGATCGTATTCATCGACGACATATTAATTTGTTCTAAGTCTAAGGCCGATCACGAAGTCCATCTTCGAACTCTGCTCGAAATTCTTAGAACCGAGAAGTTGTATGCTAAATTTTCCAAATGCGAATTTTGGTTACATGAGGTACAATTTCTTGGTCACATCATCAACGTCAACGGTATTCAAGTCGACCCCGCTAAAATTGAAGCTATCTCTAAGTGGGAAATTCCAAAATCGCCAACCGAGATTCGAAGTTTCTTAGGTTTGGCCGGCTATTACCATAGATTCATTGAAAACTTTTCTCAAATCGCTGTTCTCCTAACCTCCTTAACCCGTAAAAATATCAAATATGAATAGGGAACAAAGCAACAAGAGGCGTCGATATACTTAAACAAAAACTCACCCAAGCACCTATACTGGCCTTGCCAGAAGGTACTGAGGATTTTGTTGTCTTTAGTGACGCGTCCCATTCTGGTTTGGGATGTGTACTAATGCAACGCAAGAGATTAATCGCTTACGCCTCTCGTCATCTCAAAGTACACGAAAAGAACTACACGATTCACGATCTAGAGTTAGGCGCCATAATCTTTGCACTTAAGATATGGAGGCACTATCTCTATGGAGTAAGATTTACCGTGTACACTAATCATAAGAGCTTAAAACACATCTTTGATCAAAAGAGCTCAACATGCGCCAACGACGCTGGATGGAGACTCTCAACGACTATGATTGTGAAATTGTTTACGATGAAGGCAAAGCCAACGTCGTGGCTGACGCCTTAAGTCGCAAAGAGCACGAAAAGCCAAAAAGAGTCAGAGCGTTGAGGCTAGAACATCAAATCGACCTCTTCGAGCAAATCAAATCTGCCCAATCTCAAGCGATTATTGAAAACCAAATCTCCGACGAAAAACGTAATGGAACCATTGACTCGCTAGTCAAGGGTGACGATGGTATCCCTAGACTCGGTAATAGGATTTGGGTACCAATCGTTGGAGGCTTGCGTGAGAAAATTTTGAATGAAGCTCGCAAATCCAAGTATATGATGCATCCCGGGAGCGACAAAATGTACCATAACCTAAAAGCAAACTATTGGTGGAATGGGATGAAAAGGGATGTCGCTTCGCATGTGGCGAAATGTTTGATATGTTTGAGAGTTAAAGCTGAACACCAAAAGCCTTCGGGATTGCTTCAACAACCCGAACTTCCCCTATGGAAGTGGGAGTTAATCACAATGGATTTCATTACCAAACTCCCTAAAATGACTCAACAACACAATGCAATTTGGGTTATTGTGAATCTATTGACGAAATCCGCACATTTTATACCCATCAATGAATCATACTCTATGGATAAATTAGCACTTATTTATGTGAACAACATTGTTGCTTTACATGGTGTACCGCTATCTATAATATCTGATCGAGACAGTCGTTTTACGTCTCACTTTTGGAAGAGATTCCAATAAGCGTTAGGCACAAAACTTAACCTTAGCACTACTTATCATCCACATACTGATGGGCAAAGAGAAAGGGCAATTCAAACGTTGGAAGACATGCTTCGGGCTTGTGTGATTGATTTAGGTGGAAGTTGGGATGACCACTTACCCCAAATGGAATTATTGTATAATAATAGCTATCACACAAGTATTCAAGCCGCACCATTCGAGGCGTTATATGGACGTAAGTGTAGGATGCCCATGTGTTGGTCTGAAACCGGAGACAATCAATTGCCTGGACCCAAGATAGTCCAAGAAACTACCGACAAAATTCTTCAAATCCGAGAACGACTTAAGACGGCACGTGATCTCCAAAAGAGTTACGCCGATGTTCGTCGTAAGCCGTTAGAATTTAAAGTTGGTGACAAAGTGTTATTGAAAGTCTCGCCTTGGAGAGGTGTTGTTCGCTTCGGTAAGAAAGGAAAATGAAGTCCTCGATTCGTTGGACCTTTCGAGGTACTCGAAAGAATCGGCACAGTTGCATACCGTTTGCGACTACCCGAGGAAATGCAAGGGATACACGATGTATTCCGTGTTTTCAATCTGCGTAAATGCCTGACCGATGAATCTTTAGCTATGCCATTAAAAGACGTCGAAATAAATGAAAACTTAAAATTTGTAGAACGTCCAATCCAAATAGAAGATTCGAAAACAAAGAAATTGAAAAGAAGAACATTAAAAATTGTGAAAGTAAGATGGGACTCGCGTAGAGGGCCTGAATATACATGAGAATACGAATCGGAAATGAGAAGGAAATACCCCCACTTGTTCTTGTAAAGCAATCTCGAGGACGAGATTTATTTCAAGGTGGGGGGGATGTAATATCAAGAAAATTTCGAGTTCAAAATATAAACTTTTCAAAGTCTAATGACTAAAATCACCAAATTCCAAACCTGAGGGTTAAAAATGAAAATTCTAATTTCCTGACCCATCGCGCTACGAGATGGATTAGAAGAGAGACTCATCGCGATACGCGATGGGGTGTTTGACAGCGAGACGCGTGGCCTGCCACGTGGCACACCGGTCGCCACGTGGCCACACATGGCACGTCGTCCACCACGTGTCAACACGTGGCACACCGTTTGCCACGTGGCGACACGTGGCAGACCTACGTTGTGACTGGCCAGGCTACGTCGCAGTACGCGACGGGTGCCCAGGAGGCCGGCGCGTACCGCGATGGGACCCAAGATTTTGCCTATAAATAGCAAGGTCGGGATCTCACTTCACCACACCACAAATCAGTCTTCCTATCTCTCTCTAACATCTCTCTACAATCCCATAATCACACCCTCGATCCACCTCGATAAGCATGCCCGATTCCTCGATTTGCGTGCCAACGTTTCCTCGAAGTTCGTGCCACCTTCCACCCACATACCAAGAAGGTGTTTGTTATCATGACAATGAGTCCCGATAAGCGTGCCAACGAGTGTTGAAGATTGACGTTCATTGATTTACGTGTCAAGAAAAGAGTTGATCGAGAAGTGAAGCGGCGTTGGAGTGCTGCTCGAATTGTTAGGTTTTTCATAAGCCTTTAAGGTAAGGCTTAACGCCAATGAATATAATAATAAAATATTATAAGGCTTAAACCTTAAATCGAGGTTATACTCGATAACTCGATAAAAAGAAAATAAAAGAAAACATAACAAAGAAAGAGTAAAAGATATGTTGTGATAGATAAATATATATATGTGTGCAAGTATATATATTCTTTGTTATGAAATTATTTTTTAAGTGATAATGAGTATTCTTAAATAATAAAAGAAAAAGGAATACGTTTCTTAAAGAAGAAGAAACATCGGGTTTCTATAAATAAGCTAAAGGTTTATAATTTACTTTTAAACTAAAGGTTTTCAAGTAAAAGAGATTTATGAACTAAAGGTTCATCGAGGTAAAGAATATAAGACTAAAGGTCTTAAGCTGGATTGTATATCCGACTAACAAATGGTTGTACTCGTACTATAGGTGCGAGATATCAAGGGAAAGACCCTCGGACGGTATTGAAGCCGATCCCAAAGCGATAAGGTGAATACGCACCCAAACTTTTATAAACTTGTTTTCAAATGAGTCAAACATGTTATATGAAAATTATTTACAAGGAATTACGTGTTCCTAAAAGCGTTATAAATAAGAGTATAAGCCTAGCCCTCAGGCTGTAGTATATGTGTGTCTGGATCCTTACATATGTGGTAGTACACGGTGGGAACATCGCACCACGCATGGTCGTAGGACGCTTTCCTATAGGAAGCACGACCATGTGTATACTTACGGGCACTTAACTGAGTCGAACGCTGTGGTGTTTGCTGAGGTGACCTAGTATAGAGGCTCAAGTTTATAAATGTGTTATTTAACTTTGTTATTCCTAAGCCACGTTGGGCCGAGGCAGGCGTAGTCTCGAGGGGTAACAAAGTAAAAGAAAATATTTTAGCGTCAGAGTATTCAGCAGCATTCGTTGCTGACGTATTTTATTTACATTTTTGCAGGTGACCAAGATTAGCGCTTGGAGTGTCGAAGCGCTACTTATATATCCGATAGCTCGGATTTGTTTTATAAAAACTTAATATATTGAAAGTGGTGGTTTTGTAATGTAAAACAAGTAATACTTTTATAACGTAAAACGGGTATTTTATAATCCCGTCTTTTGTAATCTTTACAACTTAAACCCACAAGTTTTACAAGTCTTCCGCTAATATAACGTAACTCTGATTTATTTACACTTGTGGTACCAACATTAAGGGTCACACTCCTAAGCCGTGTTTTGGGGTGTGACAACGAATGATCGTCAAAAGGGTTGAAAGGATATATCACAAGATAGTATTACCGTTGTGATGAATTCAGTCACTTCTCTTCTATGTGCCTAGAACGTATGAAGAAAAATAAAGAATCTAATTTGAAAAAAGATAATAATTTTGATCCATCTTTAATTATTATAAAATATGATCAAAAATGGTTTTTCTAAATGAGGACGATGTGATTCCAAATTTTTTTTTGAAACCGAACTAATTGAGAAAGATGTTTGGTAACTTAACGACAGAGCATATAATTACATAATGGATAATAAGGCGTATTTTTATGAATTGAATGAACAAGTCACGAGAAAGGTGAAGTTCGGAGATGAATCTTGTACTGATATTCAGGCAAAATGATTGGTCTCAATTGAAGGAAAAATGGGGAGTAGTGTCTGTTGACCAATGTCTACTATATCCCGAGCTTACAATGCAATATCATAAGTCTTGGTCAAGCAACGGAAGGTGGATACGAGATTCACAAGAAACACGATTTCCTAAACATTAAAGATGATACATGTAAGATTTTGATGAAGGTGACTAGGACCAAGAATATATTATACAAGATTAGAATCAAGATTACAAGTCTTGGTATACGATCTAGCATTGGAATGAAGAATTTTTAAGGTTGGGATCTTCAAAGGATTGGACTTAAAAAAGACAAGCCGGTTACGAGTCAGATTCC
This sequence comes from Bidens hawaiensis, assembly GCF_021521415.1. Taxonomy (NCBI): domain Eukaryota; kingdom Viridiplantae; phylum Streptophyta; class Magnoliopsida; order Asterales; family Asteraceae; genus Bidens; species Bidens hawaiensis. The sequence continues at coordinate 78,823 of NW_027500743.1, read as the reverse complement.
AATCAAATATCCAAGTTCCAAAATGCAAATTCCAACAAAGAGAGTTCCAGATCCAAGTTCCAAAATACAAGCTGGTTACGAGTCAGAAACTAAAAGCGAAGTCAAGAAAGAGATTCAAGCCCAATGGAAGACGTTTATTGATTAAACGAAGAAAGTATTTCTTCAAGCCAAGTGGAGCACAAAGAGAATTGTAAGAGATCATGAAAAGCCTCATGAGAATCAAGAGAATGATGTCAAGCGTGAAGTTGAAGACCCACCAATTTTGAGTAGAAAATTAAGGGGTGAGTCGAATAAAACAAATTGGGGGGGGGGGGGGGTTATTATATTTTCTTGTTAGCTAAGTTAGAGTTAACATTATAAATAGGGGAAACCGAGTTAGGGATTGTAAAGATTAGATGCAACCAATTTAGGGTTAATCAAGAGTCAAACCAAGTTAGGGTTTGAGAGTTGAATTATGTTTTTTAAGTTAGATTTTCTGATTAATAAATGAGAGTTATTCGCTTCCTTCGTGTTTGTTATCGATCCGCGACTTGAAAATTATGATAGCATTTTCACGGCTTGGCCGTATGTTTTGATAATGTTTATTGATCTTTGAGAGCAATAGGCATGTGAATTCCATATGTATTTTGTTTGTTCACCACTCCATAAATCTGGCCATTAAAGACACAGTTTAAAATTGATTATTATTGTTTTGGTTAATTGTACATTTTCAAGAACGAATTGATAACGCAAACACAAATGAGCACACGATATTTAGGGTAAACCTTTCGTATTATTACAATCAAAAAACTAACTCAGAACTTGAATATAATATTCCCTCTCATAATACAATAACCCTAATCATGGCTATGTATTTATAGGGTGATCCAAACTTGGCCAACAAGTAATTACCAAATATAAAGCCCAATTGCAACCCTATAAACCCATTACATCATTAATGAGTTCCATAGGCCTAATAGGTCCAACTCAGCCACCTACAAGTGACAGGCCTATATTGATGGAAATTATCAACAATCACCCCCTAATTTCCAACTTGAAACTAGGAGATCTTCAACGCCGAGCAATCTTCTCATCTCGTCAAACTTAATTCTCGCAAGTGCTTTCGTAAGAATGTCAGCTTGATGTTCCTTACCACTAGTGTGTTGCAGCACTAACAATGCTGAATTTACATCTAAATGATGAAAATGGCATCCCTTAGTAGCTTCAATGGCAATAAGCATGCGTACAGTTTCATGTCTCGCCACCAGAGCAAAGACCTAGTCAAAATTGACTTTGGGTTGTTTCACTTAACCCTTTGCATGAGTCTTTCTTTATATTTATTATTAACTGAACCATCTGCATTTCTTTTCACCTTGAAAACCCACTTCAATCCGATAGCTTTTGCCCCTCTCGGTAACTAGGTTAACTTCCATGTGTCGTTTCGTTTAATGAATTCGATTTCCGTTTGCATAGGTTTTATCCATTCCAGTTTGGATTTTGCTTCACCAAAATTCCTTGGTTCACCTTCTTCTAACAAAAGAAGTTCAATGTCATCCACTTTCGAACATAGGACATAATCATTGAATTTAACTGGTGCTATTGGAACACGTGTAGCTCTTCTTAAGTTAATTTCTGGTTCATTAAGTGATGCTGTCGCTAAACCAGTTGCTGCTGGTGACGCTAAACTTGTTGCTGAGTTGTTGGAATTAGCGACCAGTGTATTGGAATCTGTTGCTGATTATGTTGCCAAACTTGGCGACAAAGCTGAATTTTTGTCGCTAATATTGTTGCTTCCTGATGTATAAGAAGTTATACATCTTTTTGGCACAAAAATATCTCCAAAAAAGCGTAATTTCGGCAAATATATTAGAATAAATAACCACTAATGTTTATAATTTCTATGTATAGGTGAATATAACCCTAAGGAATAAAATGAGCTGAAATACGAGAAAATTTAGAGATAAACAGTGCAAATAAACTCAACAAACCCCATGGTGAATCAAGGCATGGCTATGTCTAGAGTTTACGAAGTAAAGACAAAAATCAGGAAGACAAAAATGGCCATGTTAACCTAAACACACCCATATTATCAAGAACATGAGGAAAAGACAAAATAGAAGGTCTAAAGCTTAACACGGTCGTGCCTCCCAAAACACGCTCATGTCTTAAGTGTAACAACTCGGACTTTTCATAATAATATTTTTATTAAACCTGACCCGGTTTACGTTCGATAAATTTCACCAATAAAATTATCGCGTTTATCGAATAATTATTATTTTATTGTTAATTTCTTATCATATTTATTTAATATTAAAAAATATATATAAATAACTTTCAAAGATATGCATTTTGTACCCTTATCCACACTTTAACCTATTTCTATTTCCACCTCAATAGTTCAGGGACTGATTTGCAATTTCAATTCTATTTTATCTAGAAACCCAATTACCCATACCCGTATTCATGATCCCGTGACCCGTTTACTTAGCTTGGACCTTAATCTTCGCTTCTGGATTTGGAATTGATTAATGTATATTGATTCTCTTGCCTAAATCATCATGCCAAGACACTCTTAATTAGGAATCCAGAATGTATTATGATATGTATTGCTTATATTATACAAACACATTTACCAATATACATGATCACAATAATCTTAATTCAATCATACCCTCACACACGATTATACAAGCTCGCGATCAAAAGCCCTAATCCTAATTTAATTATAAGGACCTGCAAGTAGCCGTTCATCGTCATGTTTGGCCGCGTCTCTGTGGTCTTCATTCACCATCAATCCATAGGCTTTTAAGGTAATTAATACATGTTTTATACTTTTTTTTATCTGAGAATCAAAAGACCTAACGCTAATTAATCAATAACTTAATAGATTTTCGAATTAAGTAATCTAGGGTTTGTTCAATAGAGGTTTCTCGTCTGACTGTTATGTTATTTGGCTTCCGTTCTGAGTTATTAACAGCTGCGTTTGTAGCGCAGCTGGTTATGCTGACTGTTAAATAACTGATTTGGCTGGGAGGGCTCAGTTTCAAATCCCCTACAGACCATTTTTGTTATTTTTTTAAGAAATCATTCATTTAATTGAAATATAAATACTTTTAGGCATCTTATAAATTATAAATTGATATTTTATTAAAACCGACATATAAACTAGTCCTTTTCCAAATCTTAGTTAAAATTATTTAGTATATATTAGTTATTGAAATTTGTTAAAAGTTTTATTAGTTAAAAAGAGTTTAAACATAAAAATCATCTTGTTAATTAATGTATTATAAAAGTATAGTTTGCGTATTTTATATAAATATTAGTATTTATTATTTATTATCTATTATTTATAAAATTAATTTAAAAGAAATCTTTATTAATAGTAAAAACATATATATAAATACATTTAACGTATTTTTAAATTTAAATATCTTTATATAAACTATAAAGTTTTACAAATATTTATTTTAGTATTTTAAGTATTTTGTATAATTAAATCATATTATTAAACTTTGATAATAAATTAATAACAAGTATATTAATATTAAACCTTCGTTAGAATGTACCCGATCATCGAATACCGAACCTCTATCTAGTTATAGCTTCTGTTAGTGCACGAAATTGTGTCTGTAGCATTCGAATAAGTTATACATAGTTTAGATTGTTTATTTATTGTAAAATGGCCATTCGCTATGGATTGTATAGCGAATGGGTCCATTCGTTGGTGATCTAGACTAGTTCGTTAAGTTATCATCACTCGTTATTGAATCATAACGAATGGAGTCTAATTCGTTATGAAGATATAAAGAATTAGACTAAATTAACGAATTGGTGCTTTGGCCTATAAATAGGCATATCCATGCTCATTTGTAGATGTACATTTTTAGAGAGAGATCTAGATCTAAATTATGCTCTCCATAAGTTATTTCCATCCACCATAATGCATTCATTACATATTTATCAATAAAGTAATAATTTAACGTTTAGATCTTGTATATAATCGATGTATCGTATTAGCGGCTAGATCCGAAACAGGTTCACACAGCTTCTTTATTCTATTCATATTTATTCTTCAACTATTGTTACTTAGGATTTCTCATCGATAACTTTCGAAGAGCGTAACTCTTGTTCACTACCGTTTTTAACGCATTCGTTTATCTCTTGCTTATTGCTAAGGTGAGTAATCACTCCCCTATTTTACTTATTTTTAAACCTTTTTGGGGAGATGTGCGTATCTTATATATTTAACTATTATCTAGTATTCAAACCGCAACTGTTAATCCTTGTGTGTATATCAGTTTATGATTAACTTGCTATTTGCTTACTTGCTTTGTTTGAATGCTACTTGCTTACTTCGGCAAACGATGTCCATTTTTATGGCACGGTTTAGTCCTTGCTTTGGTAACCAATGTCCATTTATATGGATTGGTTGAGCCCTTTCTTTATGATTTGCGTTCTTTATGGTTGATTATTTGTGTATGTGCTATGGCTTAACTGTTTATTCTCACAGGAACAGTTTGCATATTTTTTATTTATTATATAATATTATTGTTGTGTCTTAAACCGGTGTTTTACTCACTCAACATGTGTTGTTGACAAAAATTCTATTTTATACGCATATGCAGGTTGGTGAAGACTTAGTGAAGAATTTAGTTAGAAGAATATTTTAATCAAGAAATATAAAATTTGTATTATTGTATGAATTATGTACTTGTTTGTATTTGAGTTATTTGATAATTGAATTTAATTAATAGATATTGTTATTTAAATATTGCTTGATAGTACCTTGAGAGCTGTGACAATCAGCTCACGTCCCGACATTTTCGCCTTAGGTTGGGGTGTGACAGATTGGTATCAGAGCGGAAGGTTTAGGGTAGGTAGTAGTGGTGCCCTAGTAACATGCTTAGGCCATACGTGCTTATTTGTTTACCTGATGTGTTCTATTTGATTGTTACAGCTTACGTAATTGCTTGCTAGATTAATTACTTATTTAACTATTTAAATAATGATTATTCTTATTATTATATTGTTATGCACACACACACAACTCCGAGGCTATGCCTTAACCTTCAAAGAAGTTTTTTCATAAATATTTAAATTAAATTAGATTGCCTTTATTTTTGGGAAATTCCTTAAGAATTCCCTACTTTTGTTTTTACTCCTTCATCTTAAGGCTAGGTAGCAAGACAAGTTCCTCTCGGCCAAAGAGGAACACAACTTTCATACGACCGACACCTTAGGTTGATTTTAAACCGAATTCACGGTGGTTCGTGGCTAAACTCGGTTATTCCGATTATTGTGTTTTGTTATTTAAATGGTTAGTTGGGTGAAAAATCCATGGAACCGATGGGCACTCCTACTACCCATTTCTCAGTTTGTTTTATGTTTTTGTTGAAGTTCATCATACGTGGTGGTTCACGGGATGCTCCAGCTACTCATATTTTTCTCGTTTGTTCGTTATTTAGTTTGGTCGGTTAAAACGCCATGTAACGCTCATCGGGCCGACAAACTTTATTGTATTTTTAGTTCGTTAATTAGTTGGGCCATTCAAATTGCCATGGAAAGCTCATGGGAGGTCAACATCCACAATTTATATCTCATTAGTTTATTGTAAACTTAATTTTAAAAAAAAATCTAAATTTTTAAACTGACATAGCTCCTCGTGTAGTCATCACACTTTAATCATATTGACTACATCAACTAAAAACTATTTATGCTATATACCTCTTACCTTATAGACTTTTATCTTTATTCCTCATGATACGATACGAATCCCCCTTTTCTTAAAATCAAAGTTATTATAAAACAATTAAACTTGTATTATCTAAATGATTTCCTCAACTTATCCTTCATCTTATAAATCTTTATTTTTTTTGGTCCTCATAGAATGTCTTATCTAAGAAATCACTGTCGTCCTCAACATCAATCGTCTAGTTCTCATGACCAACACGTGTTTAGTCAATGAGTTAATTGTTGCAACCTCTAAAATATAAACTCAAATTCAAAACGTTAATACAACCAATTCAAACTTGTTCGTTAACTTCCTTGATTGAAATTTTAATTCATTTACCCATACTCATCCTCGTAACGACAACAACGACCACAACATGCGCAAGTCTAAACATAAAAACTATGCTATTAATCATATTAATCATCAACCTCGACAAATCAAAGTATCTCGAGCAAGAAATTCTCTATCAGTATTCACCCGTTATGCCCCACTAGTAACTTTCATCATTCGACTAAATCCTCATGTCATTTTTGCACCCAATGTAATCGCTTCGATCATCCTTGCATATACTTGCCCTATACCCTCTTGCAAACGTCTTGATCTTCCCGACATCACTTTCAACCATTTCTATAAACTTCTTGAAAGCTTCAAATGCGTCATTTTTAGCCTTCAACAAATACGTCCAAACAAATCATGAGAAATCATTGATTAAAATAAAAACGTACATGTTACTCGCTATTGTTAAAGGGGTAATCGGTCCACACGGATCACCGTGAAAAATTTCTAGGGCTCCAGTCGCCCTTAAAGCCACCGAATTAGAAAAGATTGCCTCGTTTGCTTCACGACCAAATAAGATTCACATAACTTATTTTCATGGGTAACGCAACACATCTCTTCTCCGATCTCCTTCCTAGCCATTAGCTTTATTTACTAAAAGTATAAGTGGCCAATCCTGGCAAGCCACAACCAACTTGATTCTTCAATTCGGCAAAGTAATCTAACCGGTTTACAAATCTTTAATTGTATCTGGTATAGCCAATTAGGGGAACGAGTCACCTTCATCAATAACCTACCTTGCCCATCATGCATCGTAAGGTAGTTATCTTTGATATGAATATCACACCCGTGTTCCAAGGCTTGATCGAGAATAATAATATTGCTTCGAAGACTCTGTATAAAATAAACATCCGTAAGCAAATGATGTTCACAAGTTTTAGCCTCAAATAAGAGCGACCCCTTACCACTTATATCAACATATGAGTCATCCCCAAGCTTAACCTTTCCCGTGAAACGATTGTTAAGTTCAGAAATGAAAGACTCGTTACCTGTCATATGGTTACTCGCGCTGTTGCCCAAGTACCATTTATCACCATCTATAGACTCGTAGTTTCCGAGTATAACCTTCTTTTTCATTCAAGAACACCGTTTCATGAACACTCTTCATCATAAACCAAGTTGGATCCCTTGTCTCGGATGCTTCAGCTAACTTTGCTTCGCCCTGAACTTTCTGTGTCTAAACTCTATCACATCTATAACATTGAACCTTTAAGAGGTTCCAGGTTTTTCCCTTATGTTCATGGTTTTCCCAGTTCATGGTGTTTTCTTGATGACCATGGTTTTGACCCGAACCGCAACCACCTCGTCCTCGCCCTCCTCCACGTCCACGACCTCCACAAGTGGACTCACGATCATTGTACCGACTACTTGAGGATTCAGACCTATGAAACATAAGCTTACCTTGGGTTTCAAAATGCATGTTTTCTTCCCGAATCTCCTCTTCGTACGCTTTTAAACGTCTCACCACGTCTTCAAACCCAATGATTTTGAGATCCAAAGTATGTTCAAGAGATGCAAAAATTTAAATAAACTTACTTCGGGGAATAGTTAAATGTAGCTTCTTAAAAATCTTAGTTTCCTCGACCACTTCCCTTAAAATTGTAGCCTTCCGTACACGTGAGTTTCACCAAAAATTCATCAGTGGTCTCCGTCTCTTTCATCATCTGACCATCAAAATCAGTCATGAGGGTTTGCAATCTTGCCTCCTTAACCTGACAGCTCCCAGATTACGCATCTTAATCACGTTCCAAATCTCTTTTGCCGAATCCAAATTACCCACTTGCATGATTGTTGCTTACGGGATCGACTGATAAATCAACGCAAAGGCGATGTTGTTTTTATCATCATCGATTGCCCTAGGATCAATAGTATCCCAAACCTTATGCACATTCAAGAGTACCTTCATTCGAATAGCCCATACCGTGTAATTGGTAGAAGTAAGCATGGGAGTTTGGAACGCATTCGGGTTCCCTCTCCCACTCCTGGCGCTTGTCTTCGTTGTTTCCTTATCATCCATCGTTCTTCGTTAAATTGTAATCGCGAAAACTAAACCAAGAAAACAAAAAAGAATTAAACCACAATGTTTTATCATTTTCTTTTCTTTTTTTTTCTTCGTTTCGTCAGAGCCAAAAGAGAAATAATCAAACACCTTTGGTTTTTTTCTTTATTCTTTTTTTTTAACAAGCAATTCTGTGATGTTGACTTTTTTTAAGCTAACAATCACAATTTGTTGCATATATAACGTGGAGGCCGGTGGGGTAACAACAATGGGTATTCCGATTCAAAGATTCGACACAAGAATTTGATCGCTGGTCTTCTTGAACTTTGCTCTTATACCAATTCAAAAACAAATTGATAACGAAAACACAAACGAGCACACAATATTTAGGGTAAACCCCTACTATTATTATAATCAAGAAACTAGATCAAAACTTGAATAAAATAAGGGCTCTCATCATACCATAACCCTAATCATGGCTATGAATTTATAGGATGACCCAAACTTGACCAACATGTAATTACCAAATGTAAAGCCCAATTGCAATCCCATAAGCCCATTACCTTATTAATGAGTTCCATAGGCCCAATAAGTCCTACCCGGTCACCTATAGGTTACGGGCCTATGTTGATGGAAATTACCAACGCATTTGGGTTATAGAAGTTTCTCAATACTAGAAGGTTTTGTGTTAGAGTAATGAGGTGTTTGGATTAGCTTTATGAATGTGATTTTGCGATACCAGATCATCAAAATCCGCTAAAATTGACTATTGGTCATGGAGGTGTTGTCATATGGCTATTAAATAGGAAAAGGGAAATGAGACACTAGTACAGAAAATGGCCATTTTAAAACGGTTAGGGTTTTTGAAATGGTCTGGAAACCGTTATATATGTTGCGCTGCAAAATATGAAATCTAATATTTAAAACAATTCAACAACTGGAGTGTTATATCTAAAGGATAATTAACACCTATCGATGGTACTAAAAAATTTTACAACGGGCCTCTAACCGGTGTATATATTTGTAATTTACAACGTTAAAATAATGTTGTATAGTAACAAAATACGACGGAACATTGACGTTGTTGAGAAAGAATTGTAACGGACAACTAACCGATGTTTAAAACTTTTAACCGGTGTTAAAATCCTTTTACAACGGGCCCAAAATCGATGTTTAAAAGTTTACAACCTAATGAAACGGGCCCAAAATGGGTGTTTATAAGTATTTACAACCCTTACAACAGGTCGTGAATCGCTTTGTTTTTAAAGAACTAATTACAACGGCTTATTATTTACAACGGGTACGTACAACCACGATATATAATAAAATATTTATTTACCCACCATAATATACATTTCGATTTATATAATCTATTTACGTACAAACCTAATATAATTAAATTGATACACACCAAATATAAAGCTACTTTACAAAATCTTGAATTGACGAATGGGAATGGACATTATAAGAGTTCATCACCTATAATAGATAATGAGATAAAGTTATAGCATAATTCATAAACTATAAAGTAATTAAAAATATATAACAAATTACTTACCCAATTTGATTTTTTTTGTGGCAACTGCATGCATTAAAATTAAACAAATATGTTAAAAATGCAGAAAATAAAAGAAATTACAAGTCAATAATAAAAAATATAGAAACTTGTTACCAAATCTGAAATCCTAGTTTTTCATTTAATAGTTACATTGCTTATCACCTACTGAAATCCATCAGTTCAACTAAAATAATATTTTATGTATCAACAAGTTATAATTTAAAAACATGTATAGTAATGAGTACCTGTAGCTTATAGAAACTTGTGAAGATTTTTATCATAATTTTAAACATGTACATACAAAAATAATTGTATTTGAAAATAAACAAAGTATCTAGACTCTAGTAAAAAGTAATCTAGTATATATACCTCAAACTCTTTGAATGTAACCGTTGTCTTCAAACCATTACATTGAAACTAGTCTTGCACATAATCAAATCTTTAAATCATTGGGTATTTTAAAGTTAAACTAAATAATTTACTAATATATATTTAACTTAAATTATTATACCTTAATTAATGATGTCAATCTTATACAACTTTGGCCAAAAGATAAATGGGAATCCGTCTTCCAAACACTACTAAAACATTGGTTACACAATCTTTAATTACACATACAAGCAAAAAAAAAAGTTAATTTAGTTTAAACAATTTTATTGGGATAAACATACCAAAATATATTCGTTGGATTCTCTTGAAAAATGACTACATATTTGATGAATATATAGTCTTTAAAACATGATCATAAGACACTAATCATGCATCATCATTAGTTTTGTTTTAATTTTAAAAAACAAAAGAAAAACATATATGTTGAACCTGATAAAGAACTGATAGCCTATAAACCAAACAACTGATGGCCAAAAACATCAGTTGTTCTCCATTATGATGTTTTGTTTTCTATTGCTCTAAACTGCTGACAATACAAACTGCTGACATCAAAGAACTGAAGACTCGACAGCTGATTTACAAACTAATGAAGATTTAAACTGCTGCAGAGGAACAACTGATGACTCAAAACATCAGTTGTTATAAAGATAAGTATTTAGCATAGGATTCTGAAAAGGAAATTGTTTGTATTTAGTTCATAAGTAGTTTGTAACTGTTTTTTGTTAGTTGTCACCATCACCTTTAACTCATCAGTAGTTTTACACATGTATAAAATGAAGTTGAGAGTCTCATCTTAATTAAGACTTTTTACTTCAAAACAGTCACCTGAATTGTGTACTTTCGTACTAGAAAATTAAGTGTGAATAATGAGCTAAGGTTAAGGGGGAACAATATATTGTAATCATTCAATTATAGCTAATGCATAGTTGTTCTTCCATACGAAACCTATTATTTAGCTCAAATGAATTATCTTGATTAACTTGTTAATAAAATTGACTAATTGAAGTTGTAATTTAAATTTGATTTCAATTAAAGTGATACTAATCCATTTAAAGGATTAGATCAGTTGTTTACTATTTCATTGATTGTTATTTTCGTTCATGTAGCTTATATTATTATATCTTCTATCCTAACAATTGGAATCAGAGCTTGATTCGTTGAATTTGATCTCATAATCAATTCAATACAATAGATCTAAGCTCAATTTGGTATTTCCATTTGTGGATTCAAAAATGATCAAATTCTTTTTCATACTGTGTTATTATTGAGAAACCAATTGAATTGAGAATCATGTCATTTGCACAAGATCCGAAAAACACTGGTTCAACTTCCAAACCACCAATGTTGGTTCGAGTTCAATATAACATATGGGCTCAAAGAATGCTCCACCATCTATGCAGCCAAAACACTGGTTGTTGGAGATATGTAGTTCATGGCTCACAATCCCTGAGACAGTTGATCCATTGGATGGAAACAAAATGATAAAGAGGGATCCTAAGGATTATTAGGATCTACAGAAATTTAAATTGGATGCCAAAGCACATGCTTTTCTAGCCACGGCAATTCCAAAAGAAATTTATGGTGGATTAATTCATCAAAAGTCTGCTAAGGCTTTGTGGGATGCACTAAAAGAACAATATGGTGGTGCCCCACAAGTTTTGGAGAATACTCGTGAAATTCTCAGTCAGTAGTATGAAGCATGCTGTCACTTAAGAAGAAAGAGTTTAACTCAAAAAGACGAACGATTCACAACTCTAATTAGTGAATTGACAATGGTTGATGTTACCTTCACAATCTATGCTCTTAGCAACCAATTTCTAAAATCACTTCCTAGAAAATTAGGACACTCATTTTATCATACTAAGAACTGTACCAAACTTTCAAGATATGAGTTTGACTATCCTTCATGGTATGTTGCTTACCTTTGAAAGAGAGATAAATCAACATAATAAGTTGATTACTACTGGTAAAATTGCTCATGATTTTACCATAGGATCAACACTTCTATGTCAAGAGATTCAATCTGTCTAAACTATTGACCAAAGTTATGACTATCACATAGAAATAACAACTGGTATTGGATCAGTAGTTAATAATCAAGCCTTTGTTGCTTAAGAGAACTCTCCACATGTAGCTAACAACCTTTCATTTACCATGTAAGACTTGCAATAAATAGATTCAACTGATTTAGAAGAAAAAGAAATATTGAACTCCTTGGCATTGCTTACAGTCAAGACAAACAACTTCTACAAAAGGATAGGAAGGAAATTCATGGCATACATAATAAGACAAAAGTGGGCTATGATAAGGTGAAAATGACATGACACAAGTGTGGATGTCTAGGACACTTTGCACGCGAATTTAGAACTCAGTCAATGCCAAGTCCTAATCATGTTCAACCTATATTAACCTACCCAAGTTCGCATCTTCATCCTCATTCACAGTCTCAATCCTTCAATAACCTCTATACAGCACACTTTGATCAGACCTCAAATATGCCAAATATTGTTTCTCGATATCATTATCAGTATTCACCCATGCCTCAACAAATGCAACATATGCAATTTGTTCAACCTCATGTAAACACATGTTAAGCTAAATCTTGTTGCCATAACCGGATCATCTTCAGTTAGTCAAGATAACTCCACAACAAGTTTCTTTACTCAAGAATTTGCCAATTGGAGTAGTCTACCTGAAGAAATTAATACCAAATATCTGGCTTTGGTGGTTTTAGGAGAAGAAACATCTGAGGAGAAAGAATTGGAGAATAGTTTCAACAATGATATTCTTCAAGTGCCGATGACAAGTAATGTTTCTGCAAGTACACAAGCTGCTGCTGAAAAGGTCTTCCAAACTGCTGTTGATGAGGTAACACCTGAGATTTGTCAAAAGTTATGTTCTAATAGTTGCATCATTCCATTTTCAAACATCAAACTGACAAACATAAAACTGATCAAATAAGTTGCTGAACTTGAATAAAAAGTTTCAAAATCTAAAAGTGACATGAATGTTAAATTGCATGAAAAAGAAAAGAAAATTTTGAAATTAAAACATGCTTTGTCAGATAAAAATGCTTTTAAAGAAGATTTATTGAAAAAGTACACAGAATGCACCAACACATTGGAACAACCTGAAGTGAATTGTGGTAAATGGATTGAATCCAGTAAAGGATTTTAAATACTACTAAGTAAGCAATCAAGCAACAATGTTAAGTTTGGTATTGGATATAATCATGTTGAACAACCTCAAATATATAATCCAATAAGTCTTCAAAATTTTGTTGATGAACTTGAGGAAAATCATTTTTTCCCAAACAAGGCCCATAAGTTAGTTCACCAAATGTTGTTCCACTAAAACTTGCTAATCAAGATGAAATAGGGAACTTGTATCAAACAACTGATGCATTAAAAAGTTTAAACCAATTTCACTTGCTGATTGAAGTAATCAAAGATAAGTTGTAGATCAAAATCATTCAGAAGTTATTTCAACTAAACAGCTGATGTATCAAGGTCATCAGCAGTTTCAAAGAAAAGTGAATTAAAAAAACTAGTAGCAACTGCTCCCACATTTATTCCTAGAACAGTTGTATCTCAAGTCAAGAATAATTCATCTGGCATTAATCAAGCTGAACTTCATCCAACTTCTGTACTTGGATAGAAGTCACCAGGAACGATAGTTATTGACAAATATGGTGTAACTAAAAAGAAGAAATCAAAATATGTTCAAAAGAAACATTTGTTTCCAAATCCATGTGATATATGTAAAAAGAACAATCATCTAACTGAGGATTGTAAATTTTTAAAAGTTGTTCATCACAAGAAAATTGTTGAAACACTTGATGTCTAAAAATCAAAGTCCCACATCCAAGAAGAAAGTTCAGTTTGAAACCACTGATACACCTGTTACTTTGGCTCTAAAGAACAATCCTAGTTCAAGAATTGTTCAATAACATATGCTCCACCAATTTGTCTTCTTCAAATGAGCAACCTAAGACCAACATGGCTTGTGCTAAACCTTCTAACTAATTTCCATTATATGTGCATAGAGCTTTCACATGCATAGAGAGTCTATGGTATGTGGATAGTGGAGGCTCTAAGCACATGACAAGAAACATGTATCTCATTTTGGAATTTAAAACACATGGAGGAAGAACTGTGTCCTTTGGAAAGGATGAGAAAGGAAGTGTTCTTGGCTCAGGTAAGGTAGAGGCTGGTAAGATGAGTTTTGAAAATTTCAATATAATTGACAGTCTGTTTGTTGAGTGTGTCACAAATGTGTGATAAAGGATATGGTGCTTTCCTTACTAAGAAAACATGCAAAATTGTCATTTCAAATTGTGCAATGCAAATTGAAAAACTAACTGCAGAGAACACTTTGTTAACTGCTAATAAGAGTGGCTATGTCTATGTTGTGTATATGAATAAGGATAAAAAATTTTCATATTGCAACATGTTTTCTTAGTAGAGCATCAACCAAAGAAACAAATTTATGGCACAAGAGATTAAGTCATGTTAATTTACAATTAATTAACAATCTAACCAATAACCTCTGGTTATAGGCCTACCTGTCAAAGAATATGTATGTGCCAAAAACTGTGTTGCTTGTCTAAAAGGCAAACAACACAATGTCTCTGCAAATCCATATAAGAATCTAAAAATACTGCTTGTTTTAATCTCTTTGTTGGGTTATAAATTGGTTAGACTGACGCATATCAAAAGGCCACGACATGATCAAGACTAAAGTAATATAAACGAAGACGAGTTGAAGAATTGCATTATGGTTATGATGGTGTAATACCGAAATCCGTATTGATTTCGGTTTGTCTAGTAACACCGAAATCCCTATGGATTTAGTTAAACTAGTTTGGGCTTGGTTGGGATTGGCCTTTGGGCCTTTTGTATGGTAACCCTATATATAGCTAATGTTTAGTCATTAGCTAGGTTTAAGCAGTTGTGGAGCCCTTTGATAACCACCATAATTCTAGAGAGTAAAGTAGATCTCGAAAGAACTTATGTACCCGACGTTTGGTGATAATAAACGTGCGCATTGAAGTTTATCTTGTTATTATTATTCATTTATATTGTTATTGAATCATCGCAATATTTGGATTCCGCACAAATATCGTGTTCGAGGTGATATCATACTGTAGTGATCTAGATTAAGGACTTACAAGTGGTATCAGAGCCTATAGATCAATTCTAGGCTCGATTAAGGTGATATCATTGATTCAAGGGGCATTTTTGATTAATATTTGCTTGAAGTTTTTCTGGAAATTGAAGTACAACTGCTTTTCGTGTTCATCGGGGTTGGTTGAGACTTTTTTTGGATTTGATTTGACTGGATCATTGGATTAAATTTAAATCCCCACATTTTCGGGATCTGATTTACTTTCCAAGTATACCAAGTCAATCATCTGCGTGTTCTCGGCCATTTTTGGGCGTTCTCGGTCAAATTTTCAATGTTCTCAGTAGATTTTGGGAGTTCTCGGTTAGACAACAGGGTTTTCGGGCATAATCTTGAGTTCTCGGTAAAAAATCTTGAGTTCTCGATCAAAGTTCAGTGTTTTGGGTCAACTTTCAGGCATTCTCGGTTAACTACAGGGTTCTCGGTCAAAGTTCAGTGTTCTCGGTGGGCTTTTCGGTCTTTGGTTGAATTTGGGCCTGGTCTTTGGTGGGCCTTAGTTTTCGGGTTCTCGGTGTTATCTTAGTGTTGAAAGTTCGTTTTCAAATCTACAAGGGCAACCTACTACATCCGAAACAACATTCATGGCGTTTTCAATTCAATCTTCTTCCAAGCCAACTAAGGTAACAAATAATATATGTTCTCAATCTTGTATTAATAAGGTTGATTTGTATAAATATTATAAAAGTAACTTGATTAGAAAAATGGAAGGAATAAAATCTGAAAATTTCACTCTTAAGAAATTAGAGAAAACTTTAAAAGAAAAACTTGACGCACAAAACAAGGATTTTCTGAGCTTCATTCTGATTTTAGCATAAAGTGTTGACACCACTTAGATGCTAAACAGAACACTGCTGAAATAGAAGCTTCTAAGTTGGAGATTGCTAAGTTAACTAATAAGTTTGACAACGCTGAATTCAATTTTAAGAAATTCGATGTCTCTAGTGTTGTTGTTGAGTCCATGAATGAGAAACAAATAAAATGGAAAGAAAAAAAGGGTGAGGGCATTGGTTACAGTACGGTTCCACCTCCATATAATGACAACTACACTGGACTTCCTCTTACCAAAGAAGAGGAAGAAATGAAAAAGTTTATGCAATATGGTAAACAGGTTCAATTTGAAATTGTTGGATCAACATCCCTAGAGTTAATTAACCCTGTTTTTAAATGTGTCAACAATTTTGATGCTTCTACTTCATGTGCAGACATAGTAAGTGTTGTTGCTTCTGATAGTGATGGGATTCAGGCTAGTGAAAAGGAATCTTATTCTAATGTGTCATCAAACTCAGATGATACCACAAAACAAAATTGTACTAATATTAATACACAGAGTTGTGGCAACAAAGGGAAGGGACAAAAGAAATCAGCAGAACAAGAACAGTTTAATCCTCATAGGTCCTCCGGATCTCCATGTGTTGATAAATAATTGGGTGCTATTTATATTAAGAAGCAAACATGTTATCATTGTGGCACACCGGGGCATATAGCCAAAAATTGTGTTCATCGTCTATATGTTCCCTATTACAAGCAAAATCAGAAGGCTACACCAAGGGGCATGAAGAATGGAAAAACCACTCTAAGAAGAAGTTGAATCAATTTAAACTTCACGTCCTTCCCAACATGAAGCAATTGCTTTTGTTGACGTTAGAAGAAGGATGAAGGCGTGTTTCGTCTGCGGGAACGGCGGGCATTTGGCAAAGGAGTGTCACTGTCGTCCTGTTAAAAGACAAACTCCTCAAGTTAAAGGTAATAAGTTTCAGCCGAATCCAGTGGTTTAACAAAATGCCTATTTTACAAAACCACGAGTATCTGTACAACGGGTCACATATACTCAATGATTCAAATTTAATATGACATGTTTACACTCAAATGATTTTGAAAATGTTAAAAGAAAAATAAATTTTCAGAAATCAAAGAGTGGTGAAAGTTCTAAGAATTCAAATTCGAATTGTTCCACTCCAAAATCAATTCTTTCTAATTTCATTAAACCAAAACAGACTTGGAAACTTAAAACTCAACAAACAGAACATGTAATAAAAAATGATTCTATTAAAGATTGGAAATATACGAGTTGGCAAGAGGTCACATATGTTGATGCTCAAGGGAACCCCAAGACATTTATGACTTGGGTTCCTATGTCCAACTGATCCCGCTATGCGTGTAGGAACAACCACAAATTCAATGTTTATTAAAAATGGGTTGTTCGAGGCACATGACATGACAAATATCGATTATTTTATGTCTTTAAACCATATAATGGATTATTTGTTTCCTGGACGGGATTTTTAGGGTGATAGAATGTTTTTAATATGCTCTTTAAGTGTGTAGGAACAAATTAGGGAATTCATTGCATATTAAAAGTTTGTTCCAGACATTCACTCGCAAGGACGCAGAATCTCAAAAACCAAGCTTATTATTAGGGGGGGGATTCATACAAATGGGAAAATATTGTCTTGAAGATAAAAGGTAACCGTATCACTTTGGTATGAAAGACTGATTAGAGGGACATGTACCTGTACATGTTTGGTCGTGTTATCTACTTTTAGTCATACAAGATGACCATTTATCTGAAGTCTGAATGTGACTAGGGCGTCTGAATTTAAAAAATTGTTTTCTTAATAACCACCTGGGAAGTGATATGATTATTCAGTTAAAATCTTTATAGAAGCTCAAAATGTTTTCAAATGGAAATTTGATCCAACCTTTGGAAAATGATAGATAAATTGATTCTGTATGCCTAATGTGTGAAGTTAATATGCTAAAAAGGCTTTTGAACAGTCATTGATATGTATGGTAGCTTATTTTTCTTGATGCGTAAAAGTTAAAATGATATAACTAAATCTGCTAAATTTACTGTGGAGAGTCATTTTGAAGATGTGTGCATGTCTCTAGATGCAACTCTCCGAATGATAGGCAGAAAAGCAATTACCCAGTCATACACGAGCCCGTTAGTGTCTTGATCACCAAAAATATATGTTTCTGTGTTAAAAAAAACTTAATATTGTGTTATTAAAAAAATTCCTATTTCAAAAGCTTAAAGGGTCTAACTAGAACTACAAGGGTGGGGCATTCAAGTAAGTCCTAAACACTCTGAATGTAAGTAATATAAACAAAGACGAGTTAATGAATTGCATTATGGTTATGATGGCGTAATACCGAAATCCCTATTGATTTCGGTTTGTCTAGTAACACTGAAATCCCTATGGATTTTGGTTAGGCTAGTTTGGGCTTGGCCTTTGGGCCTTTTGTATGGTAACCCTATATATAGTTAATGTTTAGTCATTAGTTAGGTTAAAGCAGTTGTGGAGCCCTTTGATAGCCACCATAATTCTAGAGAGTAAAGTAGATCTCAAAAGAACTTATGTACCCGACGTTTGGTGATAATGAATGTGTGCATTGAAGTTCATCTTGTTCTTATTATTCATTTATATTGTTCTTGAATCATCGTGATATTTGGATTCCGCACAAATATCGTGTTCGAGGTGATATCATACTGCAGTGATCCAAATTAAGGACTTACACTCTTACACATGGACCTTGTTGGACCAGTTAGAAGATTGAGTATTGGAAAGAAAAGGTATTGTCTTGTGATTGTATATGAATACTCAAAATTCACTTGGACATTCTTCTTGCACTCAAAGGATGAGACAATAAAACAGATCAAGAACTTCATTGTTCAAGTAGAGAAACAATTTGATCTACTAGTCAAAATCCTAAGAAGTGACAATATAACTGAATTCAAAAATGAAGTGTTAGATACTTTTTTTGTCACCAAAGGCATTGTCAGTCAATTCAGCATTCCAAGGCAGCCACAACAAAATTGACTAGTAGAAAGGAAGAACAAGACATTTATTGAAGCTGCTAGATCCATGTTGGCTGATTCATGGCTACCTTTATATTTTTGGGCTGAAGCAGTCAACACTCAGGATATGTTAAAAGTAGGATTTTAATAAATCAAATACATGAGAAAACAACCTATGGTATTCTTTACAAAATTAAACCATTAATCTCCTTTTTCAAAGCCTTTGGTTGCCCATGCTTTTTTTCGAATTTAAAGACTCAATTTCAAAATTTGTAGCCAAGGTAGATTGTGATTGTTTTCTATCCTATTCCTCAACTTCTAAAGCTTATAGAAATTTGAACTCTTGAACAGAGGCTATAGAAGAAACATTAAATGTTAAATTTCATGAACTGTCAGATTTAAAAATTCCAAATGATCATGCTGACTTGTTTAACCTTGACATATTACAGTTTGAACATAAGAATCATGAAACTACTAATGATGGTATTCATTTTAAGGCTCTACCTCTATGAAGAGTCAAACATAGAATACAACAACAGTTTCATCATAACTACTGTTCATGTACAATCTACTGATTAAGGAAGTCAAGTTTGTGAAACTATTGATGAATTAACAACTGCATCTTAAAATGGGCTCTACCATTCCAATATTGGAAGTCCATCAGTTGTTTCTCAAAACAGTTGTTCACCACCAATACCCCACCGTTAACAACTAATTTCACATAAGCAGTTCCACCAACTTCTTCAACAAACCTCAAGAAAATCCTTATGTGTTTCACCCAGCAAATCCTCAAGAACAGATCATTAGTGACTTACAACATGGCGTCCTTACCAGAAGTCAACAAGCAAATGTCTGTTTCTTTGCTGGTTTCCTATCTCCACTAGAACAGACCAAGTATCAACTTGCTTTAAGAGACAATAATTGTGTTGAAGCCATGCAATAGGAACTCATGAAATTCACCAAGATGCATGTTTGGGATTTGTGTCCATGCCCAGAAAATGTCACTCCTATTGGTACAAAATGGGTATTCAGGAACAAGACTGATGAAAAAGGGATTGTTATAAAAAACAAGGCAAGGTTAGTAGTTCAAGGATATCTTCAAGAAATAGGAATTGCCTATGAAGAAACCTTTGCATCTGTTTCTTATGCATACAGTCACAACATCAAAGTTTTTCAAGTGGATGTTAAAGGAGATTTCCTTTATGGTGACATTCAAGAATAAGTGTATGTTGTACAACCACCAGGGTTTGAAGATGCTTTCAATCCAGACTCTGTCTATAAGATAAAGAAAGCACTCTATGGCAAACAAATTCCAAGAGCCTAGTATCAAGCTTTACCAAGGGAATCTCACTTAAGTTTTGTCAGAAGGATATTTAGATACCTCAAAGGTGCACTCACCTTAGGGATCTGGTATCCTGCCAGCACAAAGACCCAGATTGTTGGTTTTGCAGACAGTGATAATGCAGGTTGTCAAATGACAAGAAAATTAACATTTGGAGGATGTCAGTTCTTTGGAGAAGCATTGATATCCTAGCAGAGCAAGAAACAAACAATTGTTTCAAACTCAACTGTTGAAGCTGTGTATATTGCTATTGCAAGTTGGACAACATAACTACTTTGGCTACAAAACCAATTGCTGGATTATGGAATTACAACTTTGATAATACCATTAAAAGTGGACAGTGAAGCTGCTTTGACCATCATCAAAATTCTTGTTCAACATTCCAAATCAAAACACATTGAGATCATACATCACTTCATTAGGGATTTCTATGAAAAAGGTTTGATATCAATTGAACATGTTTAATCTGAAAATCAGTTGGTTGATGTGTTTACCAAATCACTTTATTCAAGAACTTTTCCAACACTGATTTCCATGTTGGGAATGTTAAACTTTGAATAATCATTTTTACAAAGTCAAAATAGTTGTTTACAACTGCTTTTTGATATTGAAAATTGTTTTCAAAAGACTGTTTGTATATCCTTTGATGTATAAGTAATTAAAAACTGATGTTTTCAAAACTACTGATCAACAAATTGATCAATGATTTCAAAAGTACTGCTTTTCTAAATTGCTGCTGAGAAAAATAATGAAAATAATTGTTTCAATACATTTGTTCATCGAAGCTACTGATAAAGCCAGTATTTTCTAAAAGACTGATCAGTTTTTTGAACTACTGATCAATGGCAAACAACAGTTGGTTCATTTCATCGACAGTTGTTTTGAGAATATAGTCGTTGCTTCAATAACACAATTGTTTTGACGATAACTTTTAGTCACCCACTTTCTTAAATTACCTAGTCTTACACCAATAAAAAGATTACCTTCCATAATCATCTTGCATAACCCTAAAGAAAGCTTTTCCCTATTACTCCTCATCTTCATCTTCATACATACCACAATCATGGCACAAAACCCTAGAAACCTGCAATTCAAATACCCACATAACCTGTTGCCATATCTTAGCAGAAGCTCAACCTACCCAAAATATGATAACATCATCGGGGTACTCACTGGCAACACTTATTTTAACCTTCTCACAATTAATCCTGACATGCATCCTCAAACCCTTAACGAATTCTGGAAGCATGCTTCGATTCAATATGCAGAGGACAATAAAACACCTTTGTTTATCAAATCTAAGGTGGGAACAACAAAGGTATTTGTATCATATTCATTCCTTTAAAAACATTTGAAGTTGAATGATGATGATTTTCCTTCTAACTTTGCTGCATCTACAATGAAGCCTGAACTCATTAAGAGAGGATATGTGGCATATTCTATCTTTACTGGTGAAAATTACCGCTTTTCAAAATCAATTTTTAATGATTTGGTTTCAAATGTAAAAGTAATGCATGCACCAAAAGTTAAACTGTCACACCCCAACCAACAGCGGAACATGCCAAGGCGCGAAAATATTGTATCATAGCTCAGAAGACACTAAAATGATTACATGTGTCAATATTTAAATTATTTTATTCATACATCAATACCAAAAGCACAAACATTCAACATTGAATTTAAAGGAAACCACATCAAAAATTAAATAATAAAACTAAAGTTCATCTTCATTCAACATGCATCCTAAGGTCTAAAACTACTATTTTGCTTCATCTAATGTAGCTACCTGCGTCATGCGTGAAAATATATCTTTTTGTCAACGTAAAGTTGAGAAAGTAATCACAGTTTTGTGTATATATAATATTTAAAAGACAATTCCATGTGTAATTGTGAATCACTACAACTAGTATAACAATAAGTAAAGTTGTCTTTTCACCCGAATCATATTGATAACGAGTTACTTTGATGGCGTATTATCATACTATTGAGGATGAGGATGAGGATGAGATGCCAACCACCACAACAAAAGCAAACACATAGTCACATTCACACCTATCAACTAATCGAGCAATTTCATTTCACGCATATATTGAAATTGTAGTAAAAATTTATAATAAGTTTGATTGTGAACGCATAACGCCCCCAAAATTGTAAAACTGTAAAAAGGGGGATGTGAATTACTTACCTTATAGAGTAGGATAAGTGAAGATGTGACGTCGATAAAATTAAATAAAATGCGATCTAGCTCCTTGGAATAAATTGACAAAAGTTCCTAGTTGTATACATATGCTATAAATTAATTAAAATGAACGACTTATAATGAATTTCAGGACTTGATTGAGTTTTAAGTAAAAGTTTGTTATTAGTTTAATTATCCATATTATTATTATTATTATTGTTAGTATTATTATTAGTATTTAATTACCATAATTATTGATTTGCATTTAAGTTTGATAAGTAGAATAAATAATATTATTACATATTAATGGAAAAGTAAAACGAAATATTTTGAATATCTAATATAATTTGGCACATTAACAAGACTCCTAAAAAAGAATATATATATATATATATATATATATATATATATATATATATATATATATATATATGTAGACTCATTTATAAAAATTAAACAAATATATACCAATATATACATATACGAAAAGAAAAGAGTTGTTTCGGGGTTCGGTTTATCAAAACAATGTTTATTTAATGTTGTATATATAAAATAAACCTAAAAATATTGATTAAATTGAACCCACGTCTGGACCGGTTCCAGAGTATTAATCACACACGCACTAGCCATCAGTCTGGTGTGTTAACTTGTGAATATATGGATTGAAAAAGATATATATATATATATATTGTATTTTCAAACCCAAATTAACCATAAACCCTAGATCTTTAAATCGATTAAAACGTTTAAGGTTTGTTAAAATTGATTTAGGGTTAATGTTCTTGGGTTAAAGATGAACTAGATGCATGTATCAATTACCATATTAAGTAACGAATCGAGGAATAAAGGCTGATTTTGCTTCACGGATGCAACACGAAGTTAATAAAGGTCTGGGTGATTGTGTAAACTAAAATTCGATTAGGGTTTAGTGTCGTGATGTAGTGGGGGATGTGTGGATGACTTTAATTGTAAAATGTTCAAGTTTATATAGTGATTAGGAGGCGATTTGTGCTCGGTTCGTGTTAGGTAATGTTAGTTGTCAATTGGTCATATATTTCTACAATTAAACTGTCGGTTAATTGCGTTTTTGGTCAACAATTGATTTGGTAAGATCAATTTTGTTTATTATGGCTGAAAATTGAGGTCCAAGAAAGGTGGTGGTGGGTGGGGGGGGGGGGGGTCGGCGGCTGGTGATGATGGTGAGGGGAAGCGTGAATTTTGTTTTTTGTTATTTTGCAAGTTGGTCCCTTGTCTTTGGTTGTGGGTTCAAAAGTGAATTAAAGTTGGCTGGGGGTTGATTTTGTACAAGTCTCATAGGTAAAATCAATTATAAAAAAAATACTAACATATACGGAACTTTATTGATAGAATACCCGAACCTCGGTCGGGTAATGATTACAAATACAAAAGAAAACGGAAACCCGAAATGATACATAACCATTTTTAATGCTTCCAAGAGTTTTATCAGTTTACCTTATGAAAAATTACAAAACTCTTACTTGATCCAAGGATCACCAGTCCAAAGTCGAAGTCTCAGCAATGGGATCTTTGTGAGAATGAAAGATTCCAAGTCTTCAACCTTGGTTGATAAGGAGGAACCTAAACAAACTGCTCATAATTTGGCATCAGTAGTTACAGAAATAGGGCCCACTGCTCAAGGTGATCAAGATACACATCCCAGTATCTTGAAACCCACACCTACAACCAAAAAGAAACTTTCCAGAAAATCCACAATAGCCAATTCCTCAAAGTAACACAAAAATGTAGTTCAAGAATATGAGGTGCCTGAATCACCACTGGTAACACAAAAGCCACAAAAAAAATTGACAGTTGTTACTTCCTCACAACTATTCACACCTTCACCCAAGCCAACTCCTCAGTCTTCCTCACAAAAGGAAACTGTTGTAAACACATGGGTATCAAAGAGTTGAAGGGCTAATCTGCACTCTAAGTCCAAGCCGCTCTCCCAGGGCTACTTCTCTTGCATCCCCATTGGAACATCATATCATAACCACATAAGGAGTTACTCAAGTAATTACCAAAATGTCACACATTGTAGAATGCAATCCTTTATTTACCACATCACCTGAAAAGGACACCACTGATAAAACTGCTGATGTTGTGACATATATCACAAACCTAGAGCAAGAGGAGGGTACAATCCCTATCACTACAGGTGATTTGGGTTTGAAATTTAGAGAAACCACTACAACTGTTGAAACTACTATTTCACAGCTGGACAGTGGTTTAGGAACTATGACTCCAATCCCGGCAACAACTGATGACATCTTGATATCTGATCCAGTTGGAAGTCCTCAGTACCAAGAAAAGGGGGCATCTAATCAAATTCAAGATGCAATTTTTGATTTTGATTTTAATTCAGATAAAACTTTTGATGTAGGTAAAACTACTGATAAAGGGACAATATATGAGACTATTCATTTAGTTGATGATAAACGCATTCCGAATTTGACGGATCAAGTTCACCAGTTGAACTCTAAAGTTATGGAGCTCAAAAAGCTATTTCAAACATGAATCAACCTCAAGTCCAACAAAGCCATGATAGTACCCAACTGTTGGCCTCCATTCAGAGTGAATTCCAATCATGCATCCAAGAGTTAGTTACTCAAAAGCCACCAGCCACTCAAAGCTCCAGCTCTCAAGAGGGTTTAACCACATCTAACCTAGAGCTTGCTAAGCTAAATCCTTTATCACTTCTCAATTCCAAATCTTCCAAACCAAAGTCACTACTGATACAACCATGCTTAGAAACTCATTAAACACTCTTGCAAATGAATTAAGAAAGCAAATGGTGGATCAGAGAAACAACTGGCAGAACTTACAGGAATTGCTCCTCATGTACCATGGTTTATAGAGCAAAATCAGGCTGCTGCTGATACCAAAAGGGGGGGGGGGATGTCCTTGAAGCTTCGAGAATGGCAGCTGAAAAGAAGCCTGATGAATTAGCTAACAAAACTACTGATGAAGCTGCCACTTTAAAAAAATGTTGTGGAAAGACTGGGAAGCCAAAGAAAGAGACTTGGTTAAATAACTAACAGAAAAACCAGATGAGACAGGCACCTCCAAAACAAAAAGTCTTAAAAGCTACTTCTAAAGGTGGCAGAAGGGGTGATAAAACAAGAAAAGACCAGCAGTTTCTCAAACTATTAATAGTTAATCAGTTGATGCACCTAAGATTGATTCAAGACCAACAGTTCATCAAACTGGTAATGCGACCTAGACCAAACTACTTGTGCTCCACAAGAACCAACAATATTTTTCTAAACCGTTGAACCATCCAAGGTGACACAATAACCAACTACTATTCCAAAAGTTGTAGATACCTTGAAGTCAAAGCCCAGTCAAACAAAGCTCTGGTAGTAGTTTGATGAGGAGGAAGCTTATCATGCCAGAAGAGAAAGATGAACCACAAGCTCCACCTACAAAGAAATTCAAGCCAAAAAATGTTGATGGCCTGATATCACATCATGAACAAGAAGCTGTAAGAGCATTGGCTGAAGCTGCACAAAGGGTATCTGATGAAGAAGCTGCAAGGATTTTGATGCATATAAAATTATACATCTTTTAAACATCATATAATCTCTAAAAATTGCAACTTCTATCAAATAACATAGCACAGAAGGCTACTGATCATAATAAAATGTAATTTCGGGTAAGCCTAAGACTCAAACGAAGAAACAATCAAAAAGACGAAGAAAAATGGAAGAAAAACAAGAAAAACAAGAAACACGCCCCCATGCTTCTGAACAAAAGAAAAGACAAAAATCTACAAGAATTTAAGCTCATGTCAACAAAAGCACGGGTCGTGCCCCTTTGGCCACGGGGCCGTGGTCACCTTCTGATAAGACAAAAGAGAATTTAAGCACATGTTAATAAAATCAAGGGGGAGTGCCTCTGAAAGCACACTCTCGTGGTGGTCATCATGCACGATCTGACAACATGCATCTGGGACACGTAAACACGGGGCCGTGCTTAATAAAGCACGGGGCCGTGCTTCTACCTCCATACTTCCTATAAATAGAGGCTCTTGTGCCATTTGAGAAATGTTCTTGAAATAGAATTCTATACGGTTTTCACTTATAAAAACACCCACATTACACTCATATTGAAGATCTAGTGAGGAGTTTGAAGACTTGGAGGTTATCATCATCCATCATTATCAACACCATCATAATCCATCATTAAGAAGGGAGGTTCATCCACATTTGGTTAGATTGTTCTAGTTTAATCATGAGTTTGTTATCATCATCTCTTTTTATGTTCATAACAATGCTCATTATGAGCTAAACTCCATTTATCATCTATAATCTATGGAGAAGATTTGTTTTACTTGATGATTACATGAAACATGTGGTTTAGTTTGGTATAGTACATGGTTATATTGCAATTATCCATTGATGAAGAAATGTTTTATCACTTTAATTCAATACATCAAGGTTGATGATTTATACTCATTCATGGTAATTCATGTTCTTGGAAACTAGAAATGGTAAAAAGAATACTTTGATACTTTATTCAAGATAAAACATGGATCCTTATGTTGTACTTAGAAATGATGAGATATAAGCTATGATCTATTTCTCTAGTTTTGATTTTTCTGAAATAACATTGTTAACACGATTGCTTAGGTTATCATACTAGTTAAAAAAATCATATGTTAATGGAATGTGTACTTATAATCTAATTAAATCAACCAAGGGGAGGTTGTGTGAGTTAACTACAACCACTCGAAGTTGTTAGGAATGGTATTTGAGAAATCGAAGTCAATCATAATCTATCTACTATACCAAACTGCTTGTCTACTTAAATTGACATTCTCGTAATAGCATGACATTAGGAAAGGATGGAATTTAAAATGTGCATGTTACTTTCTTTAATGTCATAGAATATATTCACTTAGAAATGAGGGACTATTCTATCATATATTATTAGGACAAGTCTATCACATGTTCATTTAATAATCATTAAAGAATAATGGAGTGGATCCTTGAATTTAGATGGTAAACCTTCATATAAGTGAATTACTCACTTAGAAACTCTCTTCTTATCACTTATATATTATATATAACTATTTATATTATATAAAAATTTTAAAAATCAACCCCAAAATGATTAGAACCTCCGATTAAAGTAAAACGATGATTCATTATTAGAAATATTTGTGTCCATGTATCGATACTTGGTTCTTACCAATACTATTCTACATATACTATAGGTACACTTGCCTATTTTGTGTGTGTTTAGTCTTAGTACAAATCACTTTTATAAATTTAAAACACGATCTTGTGCAAAAGCTAAAACTCCATTCTCTTACATTTCACCACACGCACATCACACATCAAATTTATCAAAAGGAGCTTCTGAAAGCATGAGATCTAGAGCAAAACTCTTATGAAAGAAGCTTGGTTGTTTAAGAAAGACCAATAGCTAACAAGAAGCTATTGATGGAAGTCAAGAAAAGTGCTATCATTTGGCTAAAAGAAAATGTCAAGTACAAGTTCACTCGACAGAAGTTCAGAGGATGGTCATACGGAGAACTTCAAACTGAATGTATAAGAATTGACAGGCTCATCAAACAAGACCCTAATTAGGATCATACTGAACCTGATTGGGATGTAATCAACTCAAGGATTTCAGAAGAAAAACAAAGGAAAGTCCTAAAAATGAAAATGAAATTAGCTGAGCCTGATTTCCACACAAGAAAAGAGAATGCCAGATGGGGGATTGATAAACTAAGGGTTGCTTAGAGAAAACTGGTACAAGAAAGAAAGAAGAATCCAAGTAAGTTCTCTGCACCCAAAGCTTTGTCAACAATTAAACTCCCAAAAAGTCAAAGTTCTGTCAACACTACGGCTCTAATTCCAAGTTTTGCACAAGAGAGTGTCATTACAAGAAAAAATGCCATGCAAGCAAGAAGAAGACAACTGACTGAGGAAGAACAAATACAAGCCATTGAAAATCTATATATGGATGCAAAGATAGGCTTTGTATTTGATAGAAATGCAACTCCTCTTTTAACTTATTTTCTGACATTGGATGATGCTGCTACTGCTACTCAAGGAAAACTCAAGTCCTAAGGTTATCAAGTGGAGAAAAATTAAAATTTTTTCCTTTGTAACTTTGGAATTTGATTCAGGTTATACACAAAGGGTTGATATGAAAAATGTACCCTTGTTGGGAGAAGAGCTGGTGAACAGATTGATAGACCTTCCATTGGAGATGGAAGAGGATGATAGTTTAGGCACTGAGTTTCTCAAGTTTATCAAAGACTCAGCCAAAGAAGACTATCAAAATAAGACAATGGAGCAAAAGGAATAAATGGTTTTGGCATCATCAGTTCAAGGGAGATTGTTGAACCTGACAAAGAGCTGATGGCCAATAACCAAATAACCGATGGCCAAAAATATCAGTTTTTCTTTGATGGTCAGGTATAAATAATGTATATATATGTGTGTGTGTGTGTGTGTGTGTGTTATTTCATGTATTTTAATAGTTTATTTATGGCGAACATGATTACCTTGAGGTATTTTATGAATGCAGGTTTTCGATACTTAAACGAGTTAACCCGAAGCTATTAGGATGGTGATTAAACAAGCTCCAAGATATAGGAAGCATAAAAAGTGAATATGGATGTTATAGAATGATTTAGGAAGAGTATGGATGAGAAACTTGAAGCCGATGCTAAACTAAACAATAAGGGTTGACAAAAAGCGACCAAGAAGTAAAACGAACATTAATTGGGCTATAAATGAGTAAAGGGACCCATAATATATGAATTTTAGGTTTCTCGATGAGAGGAATCTGAATATGATGTTATCTTTAGTCTCTATTCGCGACCACATTTTTATATGGCCACCGCGATACGCGATCAGCTTAAAAACGTGAAAAATGGGTTTTGACCTGTATATTCTATTTTACGAACCCTAAACCATGATTACGACTTCCAGAAATTGTTAGGCGATTTTAGGTGAATTCCAGGGCTACCAATCATATCTTGATCAGTGCTAATGGCCTTCCTCATCATAATTAAAGATCTATCGATGACAATGCTCGGTTAGTCTCCATGAATAATACCCGGGATCTAGAGTATTGAATTTTTCAGTTTTCTCATCTGTTAAAAAAAGAATGATTTATAATTGTTATTGATTAATATATGAGTATTGATGTTTGGTATTACTGTGCAGTCAGTCGGTTTAGGTTTATTTCGATCCCAACGATTAGTTTGCTAGTTGCTATGATAATTGCTTATAGGGTTGGTTTTAATAGTTTGAATATGATGAAGCATACAATTGCCCTTAGTTGAGTCACACTATTAGGGACTGTTTGATAACCAATGTCGTGTGTTAGAATTTTTGATACCTATGGTCTGCCTAGTTAGTCAATCGGATTTGATCTTTGACAATTTATTTGTTAAGTGAACATGAGATTACTAATTATTTACTTGCTTGAACCCCGGGTGTGATTTGTCTTGTTTATTGATTGAACTTTTCTTAGTTTACTTGTTTGATATTAAATCCAATCTTTTGCTAGTGTGATCAGCACTGTTAACTGTTACTTCATAATCTTAGAAATCTATTACATGTTACACTTATCACATACTACTCGTGGTTCGACACCCTTCTTACCCTAGCTTGCTTAGGTGATTAGGAACTTATTTTAATTGTTTTTTACTAGATAGCAATAGTCTAGCAGCATCATTCTCCATTATGATGTTTTGATTTCTATTGCTCTAAACTGCTAACAGTAAAAACTGCTGATATCAAAGAACTTAAGACTCGACTGTTGATTTACAAACTGTTAAAGATTCAAACTGCTGAAGACAAACAACTGATGACTCAAACATCAGTTGTTAGAACAAAGATTAGTAGTTAGCATAGGATTCTCTATAGGCAGTTGTTTTTAGTTCATCAGTAGTTTGTAAGTATTTTTGTCAGCTGTCATTATCACCTTTAACTCATAAGTAGTTTTACAAATGTAAGAAAGGAATATGAGAGTCTCATCTTCAATAACACTTTTTACGTCACAATACTCACCTGAATCATGTACTTTTGTACAAGAAAATTCAGTTCGAATAATGAGCTAAGGTTGAGGGGGAGCAATATATTGTAACCATTCGGTTATAGTTAACGCACAGTTGTTCTTCCATACGAAACCTATTATTTAGGTTAAATGAATTCTGTTGATTAACTTGTTAATAAAATAGACTAATTGAAGTTGTAATTTAAATATGATTTATGTGAACTCATATTAGACCTTCAATCAATACGAATTCATCATATTGATTTGTAACATCCCGTTTTCTAGCTTCGGTTAATAAATGAAAATACAAGTTATCATGAGTCGGGCTAGTATTGGGTTAAATGGACATGAGTTATGGACTTGGGCTATGAAAGAAAGAGGAAAGGACCATGGGCTTAAGCCCATGATCCATAATTATATAAGTCATAAATGCCCATTAATCATTCATTTCACACATTCCATACACCTCCCAAAACACACACTTAATCTCTCTCTCTAGTTTCTCTCTCACTCTAGCCGAAATCATCAAGGAGGAAATGATCCCGATCCAAGGTAATGATACTATGATCTTGTCTGAGCTTTAACCGATAGATATAGTCACGAAACGACGAGCCGACACCGTTAAACCGTTTAAGTCACGAGATCCGGGTGGAATCGGGTATAAACCGAACCTATGATGAGCTTAGGGGTCACCCTAGCTCAGATCTGGATCGAACCAACGAAAAACGGTGAAAAACGAGTTAAAACTCGTTTTTCCGACGTGTTCGCGGTTTTCCTGCGGCGGCGCCGGAAAAGTTAATACGAGGATGTCAGGGAATGTTATGACATTCCCTGACCTAACCCTAGTTCGCTATGGGGACTTAACGAATTGAAGGTGATTCGTTAGTTGATTCGCTTAAGGGAGCACAACAAACTAGCTTTAGTTCGTCTATGATTCGTCTCTGATTCGTTAAGGGAAAAGGGTAGCGAATGACCCTTGATTCGTTATGATTAGTTCGTTAAAAGAAATAACGAATTAGAAGGTCCAATTCGCTACTGGGACTGGTTCGCTATATGGACTGATTCGTTAAGGAGTCCAGTTCGTTAAGGGTTCAATTCGTTATAGGAACCAGTTCGCTAGGATAATCCAATTCGCTATGAACCTGTAACGAATTAGAAGTTTAACAGAATGACAGAATGGCCCCTGGACTTAGAAAAGAATGATTTTATTACAAAGAATCCCTTGGACTTTTAAGTAGCGAATTATTTAATGATTCAAAATCCTAATGGAAAATGTGTTATGACAGCTCGACCCCAGCCAGAGGCTCTGCCCCTTGGACCCCGCTAGGGGCTGCCGCCCCTAGAACCCCGCTGCCAGGGGCGCTGCCCCCGGACCCCCGTTTGTTGAGGGTAATAATTAAACTAGAAAGGCGATATGTGTAGTGATAGTTTATTGATACGTCTAATTATTATACAGTTAGTCATGCACAACTCAAGAATGGAATAACCGTAAACGGTGAACGCAACCGCATTGAGGTGAGTTTCAAGCCCCACTTCCTTTTTATGTTTTCGGGGCTGTGTGCATACTCGATGTGATAGTCAATACACTTACCTTAGGTGGTAAGTGTATGCCCTGTATGATTTATGTATGACGATTGCTTGACTGTGCATGAACGATCTTCAGATATTGCATGTGCCGTCAAGTGTTAGTTAAAGGTATGATTGATATGTATGATGTATGAATGACGTATGTATGAATATGTATGATGTATGAACAATGTATGTATGAAATGTTGATGGTACGTGAACACTCTTCGGAGATTGCACATATTGTCAAGGAAAGTATGTAAATGACAGATATGTTATAGTAGCACGAATGTAGGGAACCGACCCTAATAATGTCGGAGAATGAAGGGAACCGACCCGAATAGTATCGGCGAATGTAGGGAACCGACCCTAATAATATCGGCGAACGTAGGGGACCGACCCTAATAATATCGGCGAAGGTTATAGGGCGAAATGCTCTTTTAAACGTATACGTATGAATGAAAGTATGTAAGTAAGTACGAAAGAAAGAATGAAAGTACATATGTAAGTAAGTGTGTAAGAAGATATGAAGGTATGTACCTCCGGGTGCATATGTTAGTATGTGAATGTATGGTATGTTGTATTATTAACTAGAACTCACTCAGCGTAGCTGACTTTTAGTATGCACGCAGGTGAGTAGATTGAGGCAGCTTGCATAAGAGGAAGCACATGGCATGAACTTGAAGAAGCTGGCATCTCAAGAAATGTTATGTTATTCTAAAGACAATGTTTTATGTTTTAAATAATTTGAATGCCCGTTAAGATAACAAAGTATGGTTTTGTAATATGATGGTTTGAATGTTTTAATATTCCGCGAATGATTTTATTAACTTTGATATTATAAGCTGTGTTTATGAGTAAATCCAACGTTCAAAGTAAGGCACCGGTAACGGGGCCTTACATGATTAGATCTAGGATCTAGTTATGTAACATACTTTATATGATAGGTAATGATCGATAATATTAATTGAAGTATTAAGAGGATAAAATGGCAACATAACAGTATATGTTAATCAACACTTAAATTAATTAAGGCATGAACAAGCTTATATAAAAGACGAGATGCCAGTCGTTACACATCCCGTAACGAATGGCCTTTATTCGTCTTTCTTTACATACGTTATTTTATGGTATAGCGAATGACTCATTCTCTATACCCCATTGGTCAACATTCCATGACGAATGTATCTAATACTTAGCGACTAAGGTCCATTCGTTAAACATCATTAACGAATGGACATCTATATATAACGATTAAGGTTCATTCGTTAAACATCCATAACGAATGAACTATAAATAACAACGAATGGGCTCATTCGTTACGAAACCTATTATTTAGCTCAAATGAATTATGTTGATTAACTTGTTAATAAAATAGACTAATTGAAGTTGTAATTCAAATATGATTTATGTGAACTCAGATTAGAGCTTCAATCACTACGAATTCATCATATGGATTAGATATAGGATCTAGTTATGTGATATACATTGTATGATAGGTAATGATCGATAATATTAATTGAAGTATTGAGAGGATAAAATGGCAACATAATAGTATACGTTAATCAACACTTAAATTAACTAAGGCATGAACAAGCTTATATAGAAGACGAGATGCCATTTGTTACACATACCGTAATGAATGGCCTTCATTCGTCTTTCTTTACATACGTTATTTTATGGTAAAGCGAATGACTCATTCGCTACACCCCATTCGTCAACATTCCATGACGAATATATCTAATACTTAACGACTAAGGTCCATTCGTTAAACATCCTTAACGAATGGACATCTATATATAACTATTAAGGTTCGTTCGTTAAACATCCTTAACGAATGAACTATAAATAACAACAAATGGGCTTATTTTTTACGAAACCTATTATTTAGCTCAAATGAATTCTGTTGATTAACTTGTTAATAAAATAGACTAATTGAAGTTGTAATTCAAATATGATTTCTGTGAGCTCAGATTAGAGCTTCAATCAATATGAATTCATCATATTGATTAGATCTAGGATCTAGTTACGTGATATACGTTATATGATAGGTAATGATCGATAATATTAATTGAAGTATTGAGAGGATAAAATGGCAGCATAACAGTATACGTTAATCAACACTTAAGTTAACTAAGGCATGAATAGCCTTATATAGAAGACGAGATGCCATTCATTACACATCCCGTAACAAATGATCTTCATTCGTCTTTCTTTACATACGTTATTTATTGGTATAGCGAATGACTCATTCTCTATACCCCATTCGTCAACATTCCATAACGAATGGATCTAATACTTAACGACTAAGGCCATTTTTGAAACATACTTAACGAATGGACATCCATATATAACGATTAAGGTTCATTCACTAAACATCCTTAACGAATGAACTATAAAAAACAACGAATGGGCTCATTCGTTAAACATCCTTTACGAATGAGCCCTACATAGCGAATGGGACATAATTACATAATTTTCCTTTAACATTAAAATAATAATAAATTACAAACGACTATTACAAAGACTTGAGACGAAAAAATCGTGCACTAACAAACACCCCCTCGTCTTGAGTGTCACACCCTGACCAAAAGGCGACGAAATACGCCGGGGCACGACAGATTGTTCAATAGCACAATGACTCTATTAAGTGATATTATTTAATAAACTCATTAATTTCATAAATCAATATACAACACATCTTGTTTGTACAAACAAATTAAATACAAATAAACAACTATATATTATTCATTCGACTAACAACTTAATGGTCTCAAAACAAGTTGCGTTCCTCGATTCTTCATTCAAGCAATTAATAACCTATAACACTGCATAAAATAAACTTTGTCAACATGAATGTTGGTGAGAAATTTTCATAGTTTTGAACAATAAGTATATAATAGATAAAATCCACAACTCGTATATGGAACAATAAATAATAGCAACAATTTAGATGTGAAAATAGTAAATAGTTTAAGACACCTTTTTGTATGGTAACAAACAAATATACTCGGATAATAGTTGCCCTGTGCTACTAGAAATTAAGCTAAAATAGTAAGGGGAGCGTATGATCATACTTGATAGTTTCATAGAGGCCAACCCATCTAAAGTAATAAACGTATAGCATGTAGTCATGTAAAGCATACAATACCAAATCGAGCATTTATTTAAGTAACATATACTAAAGAGTTTGTGGTTTCAGACACAAAGTACAAATCATTCGAATTTGAATAAGTATGAAATGCCACCCCCCAAAACATAAGATGGAAAACGGGGGTGAAAAAGTACTCACATGAAATTAATAACTTGGAGGGTTTGTTTGTGATAAACCGGGATAATAAGTTCAACGAGCGAGGTCTTGGTTAAAAGGGTCTCGGGTTGGAAGATGGTCTTGAAAGACTTTAAAGTAAAATAAAATGACAAGTTAAATAATTAATTTAAGTTTGAGGTTTAAAATGTAAATACTTTAGAAATTAAAGTAACGGTTTTTGAAAAGTAAGTTTTCTCAAAATCGAGTCTCGGTATTCTATCCATTAGTTTTACTTAACCTATGTTAAGTAAATATGTGGGTATAAATGAAATATTGCAAGACCCTTTGTTATATAAATACCAAAAACGGGACTTAACGAGCGTTCAGATTAGTCGGTTCGGGTCTTGAATAATAAGTCAAGTCCGAAGCCGACATTCCAAAGTGATAAATTTTATGAGATAACTCAATAAAATCAAAAGTAAACTTATCCAAGTTTGTAGTTCTATTGAGAAGAACCATAACGTCCGTTAAGCGAATGTTCGGTTTTATCGAATCAAACTTGTTATAAGATCAAGTTGAAGCCGACATGACGAGTATGTTGAGAAAATAACTAAAATTGGTTTATAATATATTTCTTGAAGAAAACTACGAGTTTTGATGGCCCAAAACACAACTAGTGTCTCTTAAGCGAGTGAACTCGGTTTAGTTCAGTTTGGTTCGGTCCTTGACTCGGAATAAGACCGAGGATGGTCACCACATGACCAATACCATGGAACTTATTAAATAACTTGGAAATTATAATACACAATGTTATATGTAGCATATTATTAAATCATTTTATATATAAAGCATTTTAAAGAAAGTTCGACTCGGGATAAGCTCGAGGATAGTCACCACATACCCAATACCATGGAACTTATTAAAAATTATTTTGGAAAATTATAATATTCAAATCTTAAATAGAACATGCTTATTCAACTATTTAAATAAACAAAGGTTTTAAACGAGATTTCGGTTTCGGTTCGGTGCTCGACTCGGGATAAGACCGAGGATAATCACCACATACCTAATACCATGGAACTCATTGAATATGATTTAGAAACTGAAATAAATAGTAACTAAAAGATTAATAAGCATTAAGACGGAATATAGTATAATCAAGGATTGCAATAATCCTTCATGTAGCCTTGCCTTATAAGCCCGACACTTCACCGACCGAGACCGGAGAATTGAAAGACGAAGGAAAACAAGGGGTATATTATATATATATATTCACTACAACAAAAAGGGCTTTTTAGTACACACAAAAGTGTTCTAAAATGCTATTTTATAGGACCTTCATTTAATATGACCAACGAGAAAAGCGTTTCATGTAAAGGGGTCGTAATAAGTCTCGGAACTCAAAAAGCGTCCTGATATCCCAAATAAGAATAAAACCAATTTTATGGTCACATAATATATCCATTAACAACCCAAAAAGTATCACAATAAAACATATTAGGACACTTTTATAATGTTTTAACATATGCTTACCTACCGTTAATCTTTTGATACACATACAAGCGTCTTTAAAAATTAATTTATAGGACCTTTATGATGTAACATTATAGGTATTTTAGTACCAAGAAAAAAGTCTTGATATCCCAAATAAGATTATTAAACTAATTTTATGGTCGCATAATATATCGGATACCAACCCAAAAACGTCTCAATAGAAACATATTAGGACACTTTTACAATGTTCTGACATGTGCTTACCTAGTTGTAAACTTTTGATACACATACAGGCGTCTTTAAAAATTAAGTTATAGGACCCTTATGATGGAACGTTATAGTACCAAGAAAATGGTCCAAATATCCCGAACAAGATTTTGAAACTAAATTTTATGGTCGCATAATATGTCTATGAACAACGTCCTAAAAAACATATTATGACGCTATTACAATGTTCTAACGTTTAATAGGAAAAATATTCGAAGTCCTAACAAATCATATTATACAACCCTTTTTTAAACGTCCACACACACAATTTTACGAAACGGTTATGGACATCTAAATATTGAAAGAAATAAAATTTCATTATATTAAATAAGCTTGTTCATAACGAAAAAACTAAACATAACTAAGTTATAAAATTATCCAACGTAAATTATTGTAACATTCTACAAAAAAATTTAAAAGCAATAAAAGAAACAAACACCATAAAATCCTGAGTCATCATGCGTCCTCAATCCTCACGGACTACCTACAAATAAACCATCCATGTATAAGCATTAAGTTCGATGTTATTAAAATTATTCATATCACAAGTTTATCAAATACGTACCGAGATGAATGGACAAGGCCATGCGATGGATGCACCGATACAATCTTGAATTGTGGAAAATAACCCATATGGTCTCACCAACTTTTCATCTATTTTTATTGGTACTTCAACATTTACCTCACACCATTTTGGTCCAATCTTTGTACCACCAACTAGCTCATTTGGGTCCAGGCTCTTCACCCATCCTCTTGCTACAGGCTTAGGAGGGTTTAGAATGCTTGAGGAAAACTTCGTCTCCGACCTAGATTTAGTTTTCAACAAACAGTTATATATTAAACGCGAGTCATTATAGTGAAAAAATCATTTCATAAAAAAGAAGGTTTTACACTAGCAGACTAACATTTTATAGTTGAGAACTAATCAGATGAACCTTACCTGTAGTGATATGGTTGATTGCGAGATTAAGTGAATTAATTTGATTTATAACACATCAATGATCAATATGTGATATAAAGACCCCCTCATTACTAATTTTAACAAATTACAAGCAAATATAACTCAATCTAAGCTAGTATATCCAAATATGAACCATTTATACTTATAATAAATTCAAAGAAACAATGACTTGTTAATATCTTTTTTGACCTATTATAAGAAAATATAACTTAATACAAGTAACCACACAAATATGAAAGGTTATAACACGTTACAAACAAATATATCATAAATCAATTCATTAAAATAACGTTTTTACGTAAATTTGATAACATGGTTAGAAAGGTTTAAATTTTCCATTTTTCCATGGATGGTGTAATGATTATAAGCGAGGGGATGAATTTGAGTTATTACTACCAAAAGGCTATATAGTATTCTTACTTATGGTTTTCCCAAAATGTCACCCACACATATTTATAATCACCCAATCCAGAACTTTCCATACCTAACTATATTTATTAAAGAAACAATTTACTGAAATAGACGATATGCTAGACACAACACCATTATGATGATATATAAAGTTTAAGAGTTCAGCACTAACCTCCACTTTTTTCCCCTAAAATACCTTTTTTAAATCACAGATTCAAACAATGGAGATAAAACAAGACCAAACTCAATGTTAAACAGTTCTTTTACTAAAGAAGAATACAAATCTTATAAGTTCACCTGGGTAGATACAAGCAAATACAAACTGGTCGTACCCGCTTTAACTATGCGCGCTCAAGAATTATGATTCATATCAGTTCCCAATCAAATCCATGAACCAAACATAAGATATCATTAAAACAATTATAGGTACCAAGCTGATTTTATAGAAATACATTAAATCCACTTATCTATAAACGGGTCAACTTAAAAAGTTTAGCCAATATGAAACATGTCAAAATCACCTAACTTGTTATATATAAAAAATATATATTATAAACAAAATTGTACAAGTGATTACTTTCAACGAGTACAGTATAAAATTAAGTGATGAAACAATTTAAAGAATAAATGATTACTCAACACCCTTCAGTTGGAATTTAAATCTAAAAATGCTCATGGATATCTACTCTTCAATTAATCAATTCCACACCATCTCTCAAGCTTAATTTGAGGTAACTAATTTCATTAAATAACGATATAGATAAGTCATGATTTATAATATGCTCAACGAATAATAAACTCATCAAGTAATCTCCCATAAAAGTCGGTTTGATTAAACCATTTCAACGAGCAGTTGGTGTGCATAGTCAAAACTAGTATGTATACATGTGTAAACACAATACAATAGCCAAAAACATATACTTGCTGCAAATATATGCATACAACAAACAAATATACACACAACCACCATTACATACATATACTTGATGCTAATATATATACATACAACCATACATAAAAATTTATAGAATAACCATAATATAAAACGAAGAAATGTGAAATTAAAGCTAAAACCTAATAAGATCTTTAAAAGATGGTTCCATTAAACCTTAATCGTAACCGCGCCATACCAGCGGTTAAAGTAGAACCATACCAGTGGTAAGAGTATTTAATTCTAAGTGTTGACCCAAATGTTAAGTTCTTGATGGATAAAGTTTTCTTTTATGGAAAGTTTATACTTATACAAGTCATAATGTTGGTGATGTGTGCTCAGGTATTTAGTTTAACTTCTAATTGTGTCAGTTATCTCGCTTTACTTGACCGAATTTTAATAAAGTTTCTATATTTAGAAAGTTTGGGCCTTATGTTCGGTTACGGGTTACCCTACGACCATTAAAACAATATAATTTATTCACATCAGTAGCATGATCATTTCTGGTCGGAAACGTCAGGCCTCGGGTTTTCAAAAGTTAACTATACTGGTAGTCATCGGCTTAGTTTTAAATTGCGCGCATATTGCGATGATGCCCTGATGCGAGGTCTTGGGCGCAGCAACTGTTGCGATGCGTTGGGGTTACATGTTGCGCCAATATTGCGCCTGATTTCGCATAATACGCTCTGATGCGCGCAACGTGTAATTCGGGCTAGAATCGGACCTTTTCAATTGTAAACTGGGTTGGATCTTTTAGTTATGGAAGTTATTACTTACCTGGAGATGATGATAAAGAAAAATCGATGTAGAAGGTTGGGAGATGGAGGAGGAGGTGGCGGCTAAATTGATATATAATTTATAAACCCTAAAAAATGTTATCATCTACTTGTACATGAAGCTTTTTTAGTTGTAAATTGAACTAAAGGCTTTTCAAATAATTTAATACATTATATATACAATATATTGGGCCTAACAATCAGCAGAATTTTCGTTTACTGCTTTTACCAACGTTTCCAAGTTAGTAGCTAAATTTTAGTTTGGGTAAACAATCAGCAAAACTATTCATTCGGTGTTATTTACCCATATTTTTTTATCTCTTTAAAGTTTAAAAGTTAAGGTGTTAAAATATCATGTATAATTATATTTTTAGAATTATTTTAACAAAGAACGCATCAAATACGTGATGCGCTCGCATAGTCCAATTTCCTTGTACTTATCCTCCACTTGTGGCCTAGTGGTAGGAGGTTTGGATCTTCTAATGGATACCAAAGTTCGAATCTCACTAGTGTCACTTTTTAGTGGATATTGCAATAAAGGATTTGAGCTAGGGCTTGTGCAATTGCAAAGGTTGTCAATTCGAACCCCAAGCCCACCTGGGTTTTTATCCCACTGTGTGTTAAGCCAAAGAGTTCTGCTCTTGTGATGACACAATGACGGTCAAGTGGTAGTCAGCGATATGGATTCCCGGGGGAATGACCAAGCCAAATTCTAAAGCCAGCATGGGCCCGGTTAAAACAACATAGTCTGGTCAGAGTGAGGCATCGGGTCTCTTCAAATTTGAAGAGTGCGGTAGCCTAAATTAGGGATGAGCATTTTCTCCCAAATACCCGTACTCGCACCCGTACCGTATGCGTATACATACATGTACCCGTACCGATTTAGCTTATTCGGTAAGGGTATTGGTACTCATTTTTGTTGAATTTTGGTACATGTACAATTGGGTACAAGTACGGGTACGATACATGTATATTTGGTTTTTTGTACCTGCTTGAAGTGTATAAAGGTATTGTGATTCTTCATATTTAATCTATTAAATAAATTCTCCAACCATATTATTACTGGACAAATACCATACGTTTCTTCAAAATTAAATAATATAACATCCAAGACTCAAACCAACAAACAAATCACTTAAAGTCGGTGGCCGAAGTAGGGTTTTTCAATAGTATCTAATCATTAAATTGATGGCCAATATGATACATATACTAACATGGTACCCGTCACGTACCTGTGAAAGTACCGTTATCCAGACTAATTCAGGTTGTTTGTTATTCGTAGCGGTACCGGTTTCAAGATCATCGAAGATATGGAAATAAAAAAGAAAAGTGGTACAAAAACGGGTATTGTACCGAAATACCTGTACCCGTACCATACCGAAAAATTTGGTACGAGTATTGGTACGTGTTTTTATTGATTTTTGGTACGAGTACAATCGGGTAAATGTATGGGGATAGGTATAGGTAGAGTCTCACGCTCATCCCTGGTCTATATATAATAACGTCACCGTTTAAAAATTAAATAATATATATATATATATATATATATATATATATATATATATGGGAGATTTCAATCAAGAACCCTTTGAGTTTTAAGAACTCGAAAGAACTCAGTGTAACGATTTTTTTCAAATTTTTTTACACATGCGTAATATATGTAAGTTACATACACGTAAAATATTACAGAATTTTTTACGCACCGAGTCGACTTTTTACACATGTGTAACGGACATAAAAGTTAGTCTAACCACTTACATATTTATTCTCTCTCCTATTTTGACTTTTTTGCCAGATTTAATCTCAACCACATATTTCAATCCATTTAATTAAATGTGTGGCATAGAATTGAGTTCTTAAGTTTTTAAAACTCAACATGGTTCTCAAAATATCCCTCCCAAATATATATACATATAGGATTGATTTCTTTTGAGAACCGCTTTGAGGTTTAAGAACTCAAAAGAACTCAACGTAACAATTTTTTTTTAAATATTTTTTTACACATGTGTAATACGTAAGTGTAAGTAATGTACAAAAAATTACCATAATTTTTTACACACCGAATCGACTTATTACACATGTGTAACTAACATTTAAACATGTGTAATTATTAAAAATACTTATTCTCTCTACTGATTCATTTTTTAATAAAATTTAATATCAGCCATATATTCAAACTCATTTAATTAAATGTGTGGTCCAAAATTGTGTTCTTAAAGTTCTTTAAACTCATCAAGTTCTCAAAATATCCCTTATATATATATATATATATATATATATATTCCTCCACTTTGATAGTTAATTGATATTTCCCCTCCCTCCAAAAATTCCCTCCCACTTAAATTGTTTTCTCGCCAAGTCCATAAATCCATTTTACTTCCTAAAATAAAATAAAAAATAAATTGTTGATCTATCTAGCCGGGCACTTGTTATCAAACCAAATACAATATAAAAATCCTAGCATGTTTCTTTATACGCTCCAATTTGCGAAATTAATCCCCTT
The DNA here is from genome assembly GCF_021521415.1 of Bidens hawaiensis. Lineage (NCBI taxonomy): Eukaryota > Viridiplantae > Streptophyta > Magnoliopsida > Asterales > Asteraceae > Bidens > Bidens hawaiensis. Next base: position 36,127 of record NW_027500743.1, on the reverse strand, counting down.
CGAACTCAAATTTGAGAAATTATACCCTAATACACGATTACGCATTTAATTACAAGGTCGTGCGATTTGATAACGCATTTAGTTATTTACATCGGGAAATCAATCGATGAAACCCTATGATTTTACATTTAGCGATTTCAATCAATACTTGTGACTTGCGCGAATCAATCTGTGTGTTGTTTGTTCTGATTTATATGATTTTCTTTTGCTTCTTGTTCGAGATTTGACTTCAGGCTTGTATTCTTACACTGTGATTTCTTGATTGCTTTATGTTAATCTTTTAATTTGCTTTACATTATTTTTTGTGATATTGTGTTAATAATTTAATTTTTAACTGACATTTATTCTTATAAGTTCATAATTGTTATTGTTTTATACCCTAAAACATTTTGTCATCAAACATTTGCAAAAATACATCATGATACGAGTTTTTGATGTGGGCATATTTTGTGCTATTTGGAACTTTATGATAATTAATTTGCAAGTTTATAATCATACTTGCAAAAACAGCTACAAAGATCGAGTGCACAGAGGTGACAGATAACTAAAATTGATAAGAGAGAAAATTAAAATGGCTTAATTCTTTTAACTTCTTGATGATTATTAATCTGGCTTGGGATTAATTTTTTCTTTTCCATTAGTTTTCGAGTTATTGGGCTTGGGTTAAACTAGTTTTGGTTCATTTTTTTTCTATTTGGGCTAAACCTATTGACATACGGTTCACTCCGACCAACACTGTGTTCGGTATCTAATGATAAGTAAAAAAAATTAGCCCTACATTTGGGTTGTCACAATTAAGCATCCTATAAAGGTTAAAGATATAAGACTCAAGTGTCAAGTGTCCTATTAATTTATGTTATAATAAAACTTTAATGAATAAACGTCCTATGTTTTATGACTCAAATATCAAATGTTCTATTACGGTGTATTATAATAACACCACAATGATTAAGTGTCTTATAAAGGTTAAAGTTATAAGACCATAGTGTAAAATGTCCTATTAAGTTATGTATTTATAAGACATCGACTAGAAAGAGTCCTATAACACCAAACATTTATGACTTAACTACAAAATATCCTATTAACTTAGGTTATAATAAGACATCGAGTGATCAAGTGTCCTATTACATTACTATATAATGGGACACCAACAACTACATGTCTTATAGGTTACTTCATTAGGATTTAGATTTTAAGGGTCTTATTAAGTTATATGATAATACGACCCCAAAGAATCATCCATCCTATTAAATAACTTTTTAAGACACCGGTTTTGTAGCGTATATTGTAAAAGTACCTCAAATGTTCATTTGTCCTATTAAATAGATTTTAGGATCCTATTTTACAAGTGTACCACACAAAAGGTCCTAAAAAGCCCTTTTTGTAGTAGTGGTTGCAAAAACAAGCTTTAATTACTAAGAAGTTAGTTAGAATTAAAGAAATGTTTTTGTTTGACTCTTAGAAGTCAAACAAGGAAGAACTTGAAAGATGGAGTTTGGAGATAAGATTGAGAGTGTTTGGTGAGTATGAGTAGGTTCAAATGAGTGGTGTGGTCTTGATTTATAAAGGATAAGGTGTAACGGTTATCCATAAGGTTGCTTTAGAGATTTCCAAGCATTTTGATTGGTTTAGAAGGTCAAACATGTGATAAATTACAACAAAAACGTAACTGGCTGCTACAAGGCTCCTTAGCACGATGCTAAGTGTCGCGGAGGAAAAATCTGATTTTTAACTTTGGCAGTTTTAGTTCCTAAAGTTCGTTTTGAGCGTTTCAGGGGCATTTTAACGGTTGTAAAAGATGTTTTTGAGATCCGACAACCATAAAACAAATATGTAGCATATAATTCATCATTTTTATATTATTGAAAAGCTCGGGCGAATACGAATCGAATCGGAAAATGACGAATGTCACATTGAGCTCTTTGTCTTTAAATTACTTGAATCTCTTCGTCTTTCAATCTTGACAACTATGAATCCCAAACGCATGACATACACGCACAACGCGTTTAGCACGATCATAGTCTTCTTGTCGTTCAAACAAAATCTTGTTCTTGAATAATACGTCATTGTCGGTATCTGATAAATTAACGTGCCATATCGGATCGATGACTCGTACGAAGCTGGTCTTCAAGCCCTTTCCCAGCACAATGACCGCCTCTCTTGTCCGATTATCTTAGTACCATCGACTGAACGATAGGTGAAGACTCTGCGGAAAAGTCTTCACCGGTACACGTTTCATTGTCTTAGGCGGTGTAACTTTAAGGACGAGTTTCCTCCAACCCGTACGAGGATCAATTTTATCAATATACTTACGGGTTGGGACCTGTGGCTTAAAAATTTAAATCCATGGTTGACCTCGAAAAGAGCAGTTGTTGGTGAAACCACTATGCTAATCGATCTCCACCACGATTAATAAATGGCCTATTGACGAGTGTCCGCACATCCCACCTCGGTAGTGAGAGAACGTCAGTGATATATTGAAAATACTGAACGTCGTTCTCCCACTTAATAATACACACTTTCAATTCAGATTCGTACAACCAAGAAACAATATCACCTTTAACTGTTTGCACGACTTTAAATGTAGTCTTCTGATTTGGTTTGGCTTGTACAGCAGCATCCAGTTGTTGTTCTCGATCGATGTACATGTATGCTTCGATAATCTTACGAGCTAGTTTGTTGCGGTTCTCTAACCAGCCTAAGATGTCACCTTCAGTTGGATCAGACTCCCTTTTAGGCATCTTTTCTTTCTTCTTTGTAATCTTCTCCGGATGATCTTCAGCAGCTTTATCATAATCTTCAATAAATGTGGGAACACCCTGATCAACGTTTGAACGATGATACAGATCAGGGTATTCCTCTACTGTGACATCTTCCATCTCGATCTCCTCATCTTCATAGATAAAAAACGTATTCCCGTGTGGAATACTCGCATCAAGCAACACCTCATCATCATAATGACCTCCACATCTTCCTCAGCTTCCAACGCGCCTAACTCTTCATCGTTCAGCCCTAATAATAGTGAAATTTTTTCGCGAGTCAGAGCATAATCGACGAATTCTCCTTCTTCAATCTCGTCCGCGTTGGCAGTGCTCATCACCACCCCTTTTTCAAAATCCATAAATAAGATAGTGTTGGCTTTGATAGATTCGATAGGTTGAGCATTTTTCGAGGCCTGATAGACAACTACTTGTCGATCATTTCCTTCACCATTACCACCACTCGTACCTGCCAAGAAGATGAGCCGTGAGCATGTTTTGGCTCACTTCCACTAGCACCCGGAGCATCATAATCTTTGTCATCGTCATCATTCTTCAGATTCTTTAAAGCATCACCCTTACATGTTAACTGAAGAATGATATCTTCCTGCTCCTTGATCTTCACCCCCTAGTCGCCACAATCTCACACAACTCTAATAATTCTTTTTGGCAGTACGATATGTACCCCATCAGACGAAGTTGATTTGTCATCATCTGTTCCAGAGCTTGACGATCAGCTGCCATTTGATTCTCGTATAAATGAATCAGACTCAAAAGCATGTCCAGCTGATGGGTAGGGGCAAAGCATGAAATGTAGCTGGTACAGGCTGCACAGGACCCTGTGGACGGCTGATTCTCATAAAAGAGACATCCCAAGGTCGTGTAGTCATCGTAGTCGGTGTCGGAGGAACCACCGTTGAAGTAGCAGCAGGCCTTGGCATCAGAGAGAGAACAGATTGCGGTATTAAGCCAAACCTCGGATCACACATGATGGTAGTCGTCAATGTGAGTGCCGGGGTGCTAGTAGTAAGCGACACCACCGGACTTTGTGAAACATACGACCTTGTCACTAGTGGACCAATTTCCACACCAGATCCGTGCCGAATGCGACGTTTGGGAGGTTAATCATGAGCTATTGCTTTTCTCTTTCGCTTCCATTGAGCAGCCTATGAGCTTGCTGCCTCAACGTCAGCATGTCGTCCATCACCTCCTTCACTACCGTCATCATTACCATCATCATCTCCACTCGGTCCTTCTTCACGTTCAGATTCTAAGTCGTCGTGAATCCAACGATCATCAGAAGGACATTCATATGCAGGATTCGCCAAGTGACCAGTCAGACGTTTGGCTCTTAGACGATCCTCTGGGTCTTTATCATGTAGGTATTCATCCTCTTCATTGTATTAGCATTCATGTGTTCCAATTTCAACAAATCATCCTTCAATGTCCGATCAATCACCAAATTAGGAATTAAATCCGGAATAATCAGCTCGATAAAGCGTGGATACATCAAGAATTTACTGCGAAGATTCTTGATCAAGCATTTCTCCTTGAGATGATAGAATATAAGCTCAGAGAAGTTGAACGGCTAGTTCAAAATAAGCGCTACGAATGTCGATTGTAGCCTAATCCGGCACTTGTCGCATACACCCTTTCGTCCCCCAAGGCAGTGTATAAGAACATGTAATAAGTACTTGTATGGCGCGCACAAGTATGCCTTGTGGTACTGGGAACGATCAAGGGCTCCTGAATAAAATATACGTTGAAATAACCCACGGATTAACGTCTTGTCAAACTCACATGGATTGTCCATGTTATCCATAAGTCTAAGTACCATCTAATAACTCCAGGAGATATAACGATTGTCTTGTTGTTGACATCAACGAAAATATGGTTCTCGGACTCTACGTAACGTGTTGAATTCCAGAAAGGACGAATAATGCTGAAGTGAACCTGTACTTCAACATTAATGGCATAGTGGATTCTGGATCGTCACAGAAATGCGATAATATCTCCAAATAAATCTTGATCCGCAAAGTTATCGTGATCAAAAGCACAAATGTTGTGCTTTTTGTAAAAAATCAGGAGAGGAATCTCAGGAATTTGTTGTTGTACTTGCTGTGGATAAGCAACTGGAACCTTTTGTATTATTTCATCTGCCATTTCTGAAAATACATAAACCCGAGAATTAATAAAAACGAACATTACTTATTAAATTATTTAAAAATTAGAAGTTTAATTTTGAAAATAATTAATAAGTGTCATTCGTTATTTATCATATGCTAGTTCATTCGTTATGAAGAATGATGTCTTTCGTTATAACGAATGACTTGATTCGTTATGACAATGGTAGTGAATGATTTCTAACGAATCAATCATGATTGACTTAACGAATCAATCATGACGAATGAGAGTTCATTCATTATTAGATCACACGAATGAACTGATTCGTTATATAATCTTAACGAATAGATCCACGAATGGATCTAAAGAACGAATGAATGTCCATTCGTTGTCTTTAACGAATGAGTACAATAATAATCAACTTTGACCCCAACTAGTCAAAGCCAAAATTGATTATGAACACTGACGGTCAACATGCAATTGAAAGTCCAATTAGACCATGTATGACGATTAATTAACATAATTTAAGCACTAATGGACTCGCAATAACATCGATAATCCATCCTAAATGACTATTTAGGTTAAAAGTATTTAGAACTATGGTTTATGTTCATAAGTTTAACCCGATGGATGAACTGATTTATTGACCCACGAATCGTCCATGGATTTTGACGAAACTGATTACGTTTTGATCGTTTTACCTTATGAATATGAATCAATGATCAAATGTGATTTGGTTAAGGTCGAAATTATGAAAAAAAAATTGCAAGGGTATGCCCGTGTGTTGTGAATATCAAGATGAACGAATGAGTGATTCGTTCATCTCCTGTTCATTAAATATAATAGACTTGCACACTTCCCAATACGAACGAATAAGCCCATTCATTAATTTAAAATTAACGTATGAACCATATTCGTTTATTTATTCGTTCATTCATTCGTTAACCCCATTAGCGAATGAACAATGAATTAAACACATAACGAATCAATTCAGATTCGTTCTTCATTCGTTATCAATAATGATGAAGAATGGGGTCATACGTTATCAATGTAGCGGAAGCAAATGATGATAACGAATGGACAGATTCGTTATCCAAATTAACAAATATTTGACCCTCATTCGTTATCTGTATCGATAGCGAATGGACTCTATTCTTTATGACCTCTCATATCGAATAGCCATTAAATTTATCAATTTAAAATAAAACCTTTTTATTTTAAATTTAAAGAATTAAATAAGGCATCGAAAACCGTGTCCCGATGAACTTTACCTAAAAAAACTTACCAGTCGGAGTAAGATGCAATACCTTAACCCGCTTTGCGTTCAAAACACATTAACTTAAAAAAAATAATTTAAATGAATTAAATAAAAAATTAGAAATACTTTTTGGTATTTTCTTTTCAAATATTTACCCTTTTAGCTCGTAAATCGAAAATAAAGCAGAAAACTAAAATATAAAACATAATATTTTTGGATTTTTGAATATTTTCTAAGTAAGAAGGTAAACTAAAACATAAACAAATATCAAAACTATTCTACGAAAGCAGTACATATATTTGTGAGTTTAAGTAGATAATCATATTGACCAAATTACCCTTCCATTGCAGTTTTATATTTTAGCTCTATTATGACTGGTGTTAAGTCGGTCATTGATATTGTTGTCCACTTAATATTATAACAAACCTTCGATTATTTTTGTGATATGATTTAATTTTCAATAAAGCACAGAATATCAGAAACTATCAGCCTCTAATCTCGGTTCAGACTTAATTTGACTTTTACCGTATCACCCCAACTTGACTTGAACCATTATGTTGCTGATCAAAATTAGGACTTTTATAGATACTCATTTTCAAGCGATACACCAAGATTCCTTTACAGTGAATGAGTATGCACGACTTCATCTGTAGGCTTACATACATTGTATCCCTAGGGTCCGTTCTTATTGGTATTGAGACTCGTGGAAGAGAGGAACAATGTATATCTAACAGCGGATTTTGACCAAATCAGTAATTAGACTGTACAATGTACAGTGGTGATCAAGTTTAATGACTTTGGGTTTGCTCTAAAAGCTTTTGAAATATTCATGTTTATGAATACCCAGATGATTAGGCCGCATAAACAGTCATAGTGTCCGGAAACTGGATGCATTTTATTTTGAATTTGTGTTTTTGGTGATCAAACAAACATAAGGTTTGAGTATGACAAGCTATTACATTTCTGGCATCATTACCAAGATTTTTGGAAGAGACTAACACCTCTTTCAATTTGGCAGTTCTTTATGTTTATATCACATAATTTACTTTAACAACTTGTTTAAGACCTATCAATGCACCAATGCAATTAAGCACACATCCTCTTAAACTTATTTCTTTCTGGATATGGGACCAGATGATCAATATACTATCATTTTCTCTTTTTGCTTCAAAACTCATTTTGAGGAGCATATAAATTCAGCCGCTCCAGTCACTTTCAGTTTATAGATAAATGGCTATCCTATAAATCTACAAGTAGATAACAGGACCAAACATGCAAACATGTTTGATCCCCTTTACTAACACTCGTTCTAATCAATACCTTAGATCTGATTCAGATCTATATATATTGATATTAATTAAACGGATCTAACTCGTTTATACCTTAGTTTGATTGTTATTAGTGTATATATATTATCAATAAGATTATTGTGAAGCTTGAGAGAGAGAGAGAATACTTTAAATTACTGAATAATGTTAATTCTCTCAAAACTTCAACACTTTACAAGTGAACAGTGGTTCACTATATATAGAAGACGATCTGGTTCGCTAACATCCCCTAGCGAACCAGAATCCCCTTCGTTAACTTAAATAACTTAACGAACCACCCCCTGATTCGTTAACATCCCCTAACGAATCAGGAGGGAATACATTATAAAGTCCTAGTTCGCTAACATTCCCAGCGAACTAGACATAACCTTAACGAACTAGTCTTAGTTCGCTAACATTCCCTAGCGAACTAGACTAAATATAACAAATTAGATAAATAACATTTAAATATTACATTAAAATAATCAAATAAACATTTAACAATAATTACAAAGACTCGAGACGCAAAACCGTGCACTAACAGACACCCCCTCGTCTTGAACTCTTTGTCTTTAACTTATTTGAATCGCTTTGTCTGCCAATCTCTGCAACTATGAATCCCATGTTCATGACATACTCGAACAACACGTTGGAATTGCATAGCCAGGTCGTAATCTTCTTGGCGTTCAAACAAAATTTGCTTCCTGTGTAGCACGTCATTGTCTGTCTCTGATAAGTTAACCAACCACATCGGGTCGATTATCTTGATGAGCTCAGTCTGTAGTCCTCGACCACAAACAATAACGGCCTCACCAGTACGATTGTCGTAGTACCAACGGTTGAAAGACAGATAAATATCTTGCGGCATTGTCTTCACAGGAACTCTTCTCATTGTCTTTGGTGGCTTCACTTTCAAAACAAGTTTCTTCCAGCCAGTCCTCGGATCAATCTCATCAGCACGTTTACGTCTCGGAACCTGGGGCTTGAAGAACTTGAAGCCATGATTGACCTCGAACAGTAAGTGTTGATGAAACCACTCAGCCATTCGGTTGCCCCCACGATTGTTAAATGGACGTCTCGCGAGGGTGCGTACATCCCAACGCGGTAGTGCTAGAACATCCATTATCCTCTCGTAATATTGCACGCCTTTTTCCCATTTAATAATACATACCTTAAGGTCTGAATCATAGAGCCAGGAGACAATGTCACTATGTACCTTAGAAACAGTCTTGAAGGTAGTCATCTGATTTGCATTAATCCAAGCAGCAGCGGTATCCTTTCTTTCTTTATCTACATATCGAAAAGCACCGATGATCTTACCCACTTTCTGGCGTTTGAACCATCTATCAATGTCATCATCAGTCACTTCTTTGAGTGAAGGAACCGTTCGCTGCACGATCTTCTCCAAATCGTCCTCAGTTTCTTTAATTATGTCTTCATGAAATACCGGAGCACCTTGATCAACATTTGCCTGTTGATACAAGTCCGGATACTCTTCAGCAGTAACATCCTCCATTTAGATCTCCTCGTTCTCATAAATAAAGTCCGTATTCATAAATACTGGTTCATCTTCCATTTCTTCCTCATTGATCACTTCGACATCAGGCTCAGTCTCTAATGCAGTCAGCTGATCTTCGTTCAGCCCAAGTAGAATCGAGATCTGCTCCCGTTTCAAAGATCTAACCATAAACTCACCAATCTGTATCTCATCTCTATTCACCATACTTCCACTATCCCCAATTCATCAATAAATATTACCGTGTTAGCCTCAATCATCTCTATCGGCTTGGCCGCTGTTGGATCTTGAAATAAAATTATCTGTTTGTCTGAATCATCAGCGCCACTCACACCAGCACCAGAGGATGAACCATGTGATTGTTTAGGCTCACCTCCTGCATCAGACTCGTCAGGATCATCATCATCATTTTTGAGTTTCTTGAGGGCATCATCTTTACAAGTTAATTGTAAAATTAATTCTTCTTGTTCTTTCAATTTCACCCCCTGAGTCTCAACAATCTCACGCAGCGACTTGGTCTCCTTCTGACAAAACGAAATGTAACTCATCGTTTTTCTTTGATTCTCCATGAGTCGTTCTTGATTGAGTCAGTCAGCTGCCATTTGGTTTTCATATAAGTGTAACAGATTAAGCAGCATTTCTGTTTGACGTCCAGGTGACAAATTGTAGACAGATGGATGAACTGGTTGAATAGGACCCTGAGGCCGAGTGATTCTCATGAAAGAGACATCACTTGGCAGAGATGGAGGAAATGTAGTTGTTGGCAGAGGAGGAGGTCCCATTGTAGTTGTGGAAGAAACGGTTGACTGCACAGCAGGAGGCCTCGGCATCTCGGTCAACGACGTTTGAGGAATTAAGCCGAGCCTCTCATGTGATACCATCGTCGTTGTTAATGTGAGCATCGGGGTGCTAGTAGTTAGCGGCACCGCCGAGCTTTGAGTAGTGGATTGACGAGGTGGTGATGCACCAATAATTACACCAGCCCCAGAGGACACACGGGGCTTCTTGGTTGGCTCATCAGTAGCTACAGCCTTGCCTTTTCTTTTTCGTTCTTGCTGAGCTTTAATGGTGGCAGCTAAAGCAGCATCAAACGCATCTTGTTGTTCTTTCAGAGCTCGCTCACCAGCTCCATCATCACCATCGTTACCATCATCATCCCCACCATCATTGTTCCCACCTTCTCCCCCTTCACGCTCGGAATCCGAGTCATCATGGATCCAGCGCTCATTAGGAGGACATACATAATCAGGATTGATTATATGGCCAATCATCCTTTTGTCCTGCGGCTTATCCTTCCGATAAATCAACATCCGCTACACCGTTTCGGCTTTCATGTGTTCCATATCAAGAACGTCGTTCACCAACGATCGATCAATCACCAAATCCGGTATCAAATCTTGAATAATTAATTGTAGAAAGCGTGGATACATCAAGAACTTCTTTGTCGGTAGAGTTTGCTGAACTTGCTCTTTCAAATGATCAAAGATGAGTTCTGAGTAGTTGAATGGCTTGTTCAGAATTAAAGCCACAAACGCCGATTGTAAGCTCAGTCTACATTCATCGAAACCACCTCGACGTCCACTCAAGCAATGAAGCAAGACATGCAACAAGTACTTGTAAGGTGGACACAACCCGTTCTTGTTCAACATGGACCGACGAATATCACCCCCATAATTCAATCTTGTAAATAAACCCCTGACCAGCGTTCTGTCAAACTCACTCGGGTAATCGCCACTATCGTCAAACTGAAGTACCCGACAAACGACCTCTACATCAATCGTGATCGGAAGTTGATTAATTGTAGCTTTAACCCAATTACTTTCCTCAACATATATCGCCGTGTTCCAGAACTGCCTGATAATACTAAGATACACCTTAGGTTTAGCAGTGATTGCATAGTGTATCTTCGAACGGCGTAGGAAATTCAACATAGCTCCGAACGTCCTTAAATCAGTCACGTCGTGATCAACATAAGCACAGATATTGTGCTTCTTATCAAATGGTAATAAGACCATTTCAGCTTGTTGTGGTGGTTGTACTTGTGGTTGTTCCTGTGGTTGTTCTTGTTCAGCCATGATTTACTGTATAAATAACACGTATATGAGAATAGAAATCACCGTATATATTCAAAATATAAATGTATTTACTCTAGTTACGCATATTCAACAATTTAAAACCTTTAATTAAATTAATTTAATATTCAATTTAATTAATTAATTTATAGAATTAATATATATATATATATATATATATATATATATATATATATATATATATATTTTAAATGTCATTCGTTAACAATCACCCTGATTCGTTATACAAAGATAACGAATCAGGCGATTCGCTATCAAGTAAATTACTTAACGAACTAGCCTTAGCGAATCACTAATTAAGTTAACGAACAAAACTCTAGTTCTTTATATTTTAAGCGAATCAAATTTTGATTCGTGTGACATCTTATTCGCTAAGCTAATTCGTATGAAATCTTAACGAATTGGACACGAACCAGTTCCAATTCGCTAAGACTAACGAATGGTCAAAAATTATGACTTTTTCTTTGACTCCACTAAGTCAAAGTCAAAATTATCAAGAACAATAATAGTCAACACAGAAACCCAGATTCAATTTGGCCATAATAATCGTTGAAGTATCACGATAATCAGCTCGTTGAGCTCGGAAACACCTTGGTAAATGTAGGTGAATGAGATTGAGGCTCATTACCTAAGTGTACTAATGATCAACGAACCAACAGTAACCATCAAGAACACACAATCATAATTAACCCGGCAAACAATAATCACAAGATGATTAGAGTCCACCAAGGGTATCGGAAAGCGATTCCGATCAAAATTATATCAAAATCAGACAATGAAACATAAATTATACACAAAATGGTTTCAGAAGTTCAAAAACTCTTAAACCCCTAAAATCACATAATTAAACAATCAAATCAATGTCATTGTTGACGAAAATGATATCGCCATAGACATGTATACCTTAAAAACTCATATTAATCTTTGAAATGTTCAAATACAAAGATCGAAAATATCAGAGAATTTGAATAGTTTCTGAAGAATGAAGAAAAAAGACGAACAGTGGAATCCTATTCGTTATCTTGTCTTATATAGAGAAACACGAAACCCTAGGTACAACTTGCACGAATCAGACGATTCGTTTAACTTAAAAGTTAGCGAATTAGCCCATTCGCTAACTCAATTCGTTACCTTTTGTTAGCGAATCACAATGTGATTCGTTAAATTAAAGATTGCGAATCAAGACACGATTCGTGTCATGATTCGTTAAATATGTATAACGAATGGATGATTCGTTACAGAGTGCGGAAGCGAATTAGGTTAGCGAACCAGATGCTAGTTCGCTAAGAAATCACCTAGTTCGTTATCCATAAATAACGAATGGATTTTAGCGAATTAAATCCTTTTTTATTTAATTTTAAATTAAATAAATAAATGAATAAATTAATGAAATAAATCATATAAGTTAAATTATCGAGAAATCCTTATATCCCGACAAACTAATATGTTAAAATTGTTTTAAATTACCGAAACTTAACTTAAATTGTTATTTAAATATTTTTGTATAAAGATAACGAAAATATTTTTGGTATTTTGTAAAAATTTACGAATTAAAGAATGTATTTACAGAAAAATATCCGAACAATTAAAAATAGACAATCTTTTTGCATTTTTCAACGATTTTACCAAAAGCAGTACATGTTTTTGTAATTTTGTCGAGTTTGAGCAGAGAATCATATTGACCAAATTGCCCTTCCATCACAGTTTTATATTTCAGCGATATTATGACTGGCGATAAGTCGGTCATTGGTATTGTTGTCCACATAAGTCTAATAACACACATTCAAGTGTTTTTGTAATATGATTAATAAGTTCAATTAGAGCACAGAATATCAGAAATTATCAGTCTCTAATCTCGGTTCAAGCGTAATTTGATTTTTGCCAAATCACCCCAACTTGACTTAAACCATTATATTGTTGATAAAAACTTTTGATACCAATTGAAAAATTTTGAGCATTGCATCAAGTTTCTTTTACTGTGAGTGAGTATGCACGAGTCCATCTGTCGGCTTACATACATTGTATCCCCTGGGGTCCGTTTATTAATGGTATTAAGATGCACGCAAGGGAGGAACAATTGTATGACTAACAGCGAATTTTGATCAAGTCAGTAATGTAAATTGTACGAGGTACAGCAGTGATCAAGTTTAATGACTTTGGGTTTTCTCTAGAAAGCGAGTGGAATATTTATACATATGAATACCCAGATGGTTAAGCCGCATAAAGACTCACAATGTCCAGAATCTTAACGCTTGTTATTTGCTTTATTTTATTTTTAGGTGACCAACAAATATAAGGCTTGAGTATGACTGGTTATTACATTTCTGCCATCCTCACCAAGACTTTTGCTAGAGACTAACACCCCTTTCAATTTGGCGTTTCTTTATGTTTGTATCACATACTTTACTCTACTGGGTTGTTTTAAGACCTACCAATGCACCAATGCAATTAAGCACACAGTCTTTTAAGCTTACTTTTTGCTGAACTTGGGGTCAAAATAATCAATGTACTATCATTTTCTCTTTTTGCTTCAAAACAAACTCAAAATTTTGAGGAGCATAAAAACAAAATAAAGATAAATTTAATCGCCCCAGTTAACTTAAGTTAATAAATAAATGGCTGACCATCAATTCACAAGTGAATCAAAGGACCAAAACATGCAAGCATGCTTCACAAACTTAAATAACCGACATAATTTTCAGCGAGAAAATAATCTAAAAATCTTTTTGGTTTTTCTCTGTACAAAACATAAATCACATTCTTTTTGGTTTTTCAAAATTTTAAAATGTTTTTGGTTTTTCTAGATATTTAAAGGGAAAAAACATTAAAGAACAGAAATCACAATATTTTTAAATTTTGAAAATTTTTTTTAATGTTTTTGGATTTTATCTATACAAACGAAAGCACATTCTTTTTGTATTTTCTATACTTTTCACCCCCTAAAATCTAAAACATAAAAACAAATAAGACTAAATCTATAAAGCAATTAAAAGATAATTATCCTAATTTTAGGATCTCAGCAAGGGTCTTCAATCCATTTAAACCAAGCAAAAAAGTAAAACGTGTTTTATCAAACGCTTTGGTAAATAGATCGACTTTTTGAAAATCAGTGTGTACTTTCTTAAGATCAATTAGTTTCTTTTCATAACAATCCCGTATAAAATGATATCGAATCTCGATATGTTTCGTTTTAGAATGTTGTACGGGATTCTTGGTGATACTTATAGCAGCAGAATTATCAATCAAGATTGGAGTAGTAAGAACTTCAAACCGTAGTCGCGAAGATGTTGTTGTATCCACAGAACCTGGGAACAGCAACTCGAGGCTGCAACATATTCAGCTTCGGCGGTTGAAGTAGAGACCGTTGTCTGTTTCTTACACTGCCAGGAAACAAGCCGGTTTCCTAAGAATTGACATCCTGCAGTCGTTGATTTGAAGTTGATCTTGCATCCTCCATAATCTGAGTCTGAGTAGGCGGAAAAATCTAAAGAATTATCTTTGGGGTACCATAACCCGATGTCAGGATTTCCCCGTAGATATTGTAAAATACGCTTGACCGCTGCCAGATGAGTCACTCGGGGACTAGCTTGGTACCTAGCACACACACAAACAGCAAACATTATATCGGGTCGAGAAGCAGTTAAATACATTAGAGAACAAATCATAGCACGATAAAGGGTCGGATCAACAGTATCCTCCAATTCATCCGGTGATAAATTGTGACCCACTGGAAGAGGAGTTGAAGGAATTTTTCCGGCAGTTATCTTGAATCGGCTCAAGACGTCGTTCACATACTTAGTCTGATGAATGAAGATTCCCTTATCAGATTGATGAACCTGCAGCCCTAAAAAGAAATTCATCTCTCCCATCGAGCTCATTTCGAACTTTGTTTGCATGGACTTCTCGAACTCCTTACATAAAGTGTCGTTTGTAGACCCAAATATAATATCATCAACATAAATCTGGACTAGAAGAAGATCATCACCAACAGTTTTATGAAATAAAGTGCAGTCAACAGTTCCTCGTTTGAAGTCATTATCCGTCAGATGGTCGGCGACCGGTGCCATACCAAGCTCTCGGGGCTTGATGTAAACCATACAAGGCCTTGTTTAAACGGTAAACACGGTCAGGATAATCAGGATCTTCAAAACCAGGTGGTTGTTGAACAAACACTTCCTCATGTAGTTCACCATTGAGAAAAGCACTTTTGACATCCATTTGATAAACCTTGATATTCTTGTAAGCAGCATAAGCCAGTATAATCAATACCCTCTTGCTGATGAAAGCCTTGCACCACTAGACGTGCTTTGTTTCTGACAATTACCCCTCGATCATCCTTTTTACATTTAAATACCCACTTGGTCGGAATAGCTTTCTTGACTCTAGCAGGCTTGTCTATTAAATCCCAAACACCCAATCGTGCAAACTGCTGTAATTCCTCTTGCATAGCTTCTACCCAAGAAGGATCTTCAAGTGCCTTACGAGCTGTCGTTGGCTTAACTTGAGATAGAAAGCAATTGAATTTAGCAATATTCACAATTCCCGAAGAGTGTAAATTAGTGTAAGCACACAATACGTTATTGTCGCTTGACGAAGCAACTTGATGACGTGTACGAACGCCCACATCAAGTTCTCCAATGATATTGTCCTGTGGATGATATCCATGAATCCGAAGAGTAGGATTTTCAGGAACAGCAACATTGTCAAATAAATTAGTGTAATGTTCACCCAACTCGGGAGATGAGACATTATCACTATCAAGATCAATAACTTGAATCTCAGCTTGATCATCATCGAAGAGGTAGAGGCACTATCAATAACAACTGGAGGAACAACATGAGATTCTTCAGTTGTAGCATCGGGTTGAACTTCATCTGCATTAGAATTTGAAAAGCTTGGAATGTTCAAGTGTTCTTCAAAGTAAGCTCTAACCAGATCTTCATCGATGTGATCAGTCGAAGGAGTAAACGAATTAAATAAACTATCGTAGTCAAACATCCAGTCTAGACCTTTCCCTTGTGGAGGAGTTGTGTACTTTTGACAGTCCACATGGTACCATTCTTCAACACAACCAGATGTAAAATTAAATACCCTTTTCTTTGGAGACGCATATCCCAAGAAATAACCTTCGATAGCCTTTTCATCAAATTTACCCGAATCCTTCTTCAACATTGTACACGGACACCCGAATGGTTCCAGGTACTTTAAATTTGGTTTTCTGTTATTCAATATTTCATAGCTTGTCTTCTTAAGTCGTTTAACTGTTAGAACCCGATTAAGTGTATAACAAGCTGTGTTCACTGCTTCATTCCAAAATTGAATAGGAAGCTTTGAATCAACAAGTATTGTACGTGCAGCTTCAATCAGAGTTCTATTTTTCCTTTCAGCAACACCGTTTTGTTGTGGTATATAAGGTGCACTATATTCTCGATGAATTCCCTTTTGAATACAAAAGAAATCCAAAATAGTGTTTTTGAATTCAGTACCATTATCACACCGGATTCTCCTTACCTTTTGTTTGTACAGTGATTCGATCTTGGTAATAAGGTTTTGTACCAAAACAGGTGTTTGATCTTTTGAACTCATAAATACCACCCATGAATATCTTGAATAATCATCTGTCACGACAAGACAATACCAGTCTCCAGAAATACTCGCATGATTCACTGGACCAAACAAATCCATATGAAGTTGTTCAAGAGGAGTATTAATGGAATTCAATAACTTAGATGGATGTGTCTTCTTCTTCTGCTTGCCCTTCTTGCATGCAACACAGTGATCAGATAACTTAAAATTCTTTAGTGAGACACCCTCAACTAAGTCATTTGCCATTAAATAATTCATCTTTCTAACATGAATGTGACCCATTCGTCGATGCCACAGAATCGAGTCTTTCTCGGTTGCTTTCGAGACAAAACATGTTTCGATTGATGTTGATATCTTAGAACTCATGTTTAAGACAAAAATATCATTTGATCGTGTTGATCGCATGATAACCATGTCCTCGGGAATCACGTAACCCGGTTTCAAGATAAGACACTCTTTGTCAGTAAATATTGTAGTGTACTTTTTATCACAAATCTGCGATACACTCAATAAGTTATGATCAACCTTGTCACAATAATTTACTTTCTCAAATGTAATATGACCATTTGAAAAGTCACCCTCTTGTGTGATCATGCCTCCAGAATTCCTAGCAAACGCTACATAACCACCTTGAATATTTCTTACGTTGGTTAATAGGTCGAGATTTCCGGTGATATGACGAGAACATCCGCTATCCATGATCCAGTTTTCACCAGAAATGGATCATGGATGAACCCTACACATGAATAAAAGTGATTAGTTCAAAAAGGCAGCCCAGGCCTCAGTCTTGGGTACCTTTTGGTTTTCTCCTTGATCATTAGCTTTAACAGTTTTCAATTGTTGTTCAGCCACTTGTGAATAAGTTACTGGCTTCTTAGACTTTCGTCTTAAATAAGCTGCCTGAACAATGTTTGAATTCATGTTTTGACATAAAGGTTCGGTTGGAATGAATTTTGGTTTCACTTAACCGTGTGTCTCATTGATCTGAAACACCTTTCGAGGATTCACATCAGAGAACAAGATATGAGTATCATCAGCATACGACTGGTCGTTTCAGAATCTCCTTAACCACTGGAATTGGTTTAGATTTGTCCTTGAAAAAAGGATGAAGAATCTGAAAGTTCAGTTGATAACAATTTCTCACAACATGACCTTGTTGACCGCATAAGAAACACGTTCGCATGTCCACATGGTGATGTTTAGAAGAAATTGGAATAGATGATTGATGATGACTCACATTCTTAGTCATGCTCTTAGCAAATTCATCAGATAATTCAGATTTCTTCTTTAAATAAAAATCTAAATAAGAATTGTTTGAAAAACTTTGTAGTGTATCTGTTCCAGTTGACTTAACAAAATTAATCTTCTTAGCTTGCTTTAAAAATTGTTTTGCCTTAGTCAATGGATCAGATGAGACTGATGTTTTTGTTTGAGCATACACACGTTCAAGTTCACGAATCTTGGAAGTTTCATTGTAAAACACACTCTCAATTAGCTCAGGCTTAATGATACTAATTGGAATATCTTTTTCAGTGAACATTGTGTCCATTCCTTTTAACTTAAAAACTCTATCAGCAGATGGCTTAGAACAAGAAGGATTAATGAAACGCATTAAATCCTCATCAGAAATTTTCGGTTTAACTGACTTCTTTGCCTTCATAGAGTTCACTTTCTTTGAATTTTCCTTTTTCTCTTGAGGTTTGTGTGAACCATACACTGCTTCCTCAAATTCGTGAGGTTCGCACAGAATATGATTAGAACTGGGAATGTTCTTATTCTTGTGTATAATCTCTGGTTTAAACACATCCTCAATAATGACCTCATCATTGTGTTCAACAAATACCTTTTTGCTTTGGACATGAGATTTTTGAGGAGCAACTTGGGGTTTAACAATATCAGGTTTAACCATTTTTGGTTTTTCAGAAATAACAGATTCCTTTTGAATCAAATCCTCTTCTTTTCTTGCAAAAGGATTAATTTTATAATCATTATGAAAAGGTGGTGGAATTTCAACAAAACCAATACCTTTCTTAGAATCTTTTTGTTTTCCAGAAACTTCAATAATTTCATTCAATAAAAACGAAGAATTTCGAAATTTACCCAACTTGTTCTTCAACTCAAGAACCTCATTCTCAAGCTCAGTTATTTTAGAACGATGTTTCAAGATTTCCTGAAACTTTTGGTCATTAATGGTCATTTTCACAGATAACTCGGCTTTGAGATCATGAGTACTTGTCGACAATGCTTCAATCTTTTCTCGAGATTTCATTTGAGACTCAAGAGATTGTCGATAAGTGTCCTTAAGAGAAGCAATTTCTCTTATAAGATTATCATTTTGATTTTTCAAAGCTTCTAACTTAGAGTTATTAGATTCACAGTCAACACATGATGCTTTAACAAATGAAGTAGAAGAGATAGAATTACTAACCTCATTGATCTTAGCCATGCAAGCAAACATTGATTCAGAAGACTTGTCGCAAGAATCATCAGAATCAGATCGAGAATCATTATCTGAAGACATCACACTAGCAGTAGCATCTTGACAATCTTCATGTAACCCAAACATAGCTAAATTTGCTTGAACATCATTGCACAATAGCCTTTGAGACCAATCAGTTCCATCTGCTAACATCGCTTGTGTTGTAAAAGTAGACGGTTTCTTTTCAGCATCACTTCCTCGTGGTGAAGAAGCGTTTTGACTTTGACCACGAGGTCCAGTGTATTCTTTTCTTGGTTTGTCACATTCCTTCGCGAAATGACCAAATTCTTGACAATTATAACACTTCACTTTCAATTTGTCAAAACCCAACTTCTTGTTTAACGCTGGAAGATCTTTTCCAGTTCTCTGCATGAATCTTTTAACTTTACGAACGATCATGGCCATACTCCTTTTTAAATCCATGATCTCCAAATCATCCGGATTTATTTGATCATAATCCTCATCTGTTAACTCACTCATGGCAATTTTACTACTCACCAGGTTTTCATATGAAGACATAAATGCCGTCAGAAAAGCAAAGTTTTGCTCAGCTTCCTTCATATTCACACTAGGAGGTGTAGCAAACGGATTAGTACTAGAAGAACTTCCAGAACCACCTGAATTATCAGCAGAGTAGAAACAAACTTTTGGATCATTAAATAAAGCAGATTTTTTTTCACTTGCGGCATGAGTAAGAAAAGCAGTGATAGGTGAGATTGTGGAACTCAGAGCATACTTCCACCATAGAAAGCCGGATCTTGATTTTCTTTTGAAGACTTTTGACACTTAAGATCATATTCTCTTGCTTCGATCTTTTGTAGGAATTCAAGTGCTGTCAAATCTTCATTCAGAAAATAATCATTCTCTTTCAAAACCATGAGAAATGTTGAATAGGAACTAGGAAGCACACTCATGATAATGTCAATTTTATCTCTTTCAGAAATTTCCATTCTCATTTTATCCATTTCAGCAATCAAATGACTAAATCTGGTAGTCATTTCTTCAACTGTTTCTCCTTTTAATAAATTAAAGTTTCGAAATTGAAACTTGAGCATCACTTTCTTACTCTCAGCTGTGTTTCCAATGCTTCTCATACGCAGATGTTGAAACAAAGATGCACATCTCTTGATACTTCCAACTTGATGAAAAATATTCTCTGGTAAAGCCATAGTTAATGTGGAATATGCTTTTATCTCAATTTCTAAAGCTTTCTTCTCCTCTTGTGAGTATTGAGATACAGCTTTAGGAGTATACCCAACAGTATTATCACCAATCATTGGTGCAACATAAACCTCATCCAGACAATATGAGCAGTCAGGATGAACAGATCCTAAATGTGCACGAAACCGAGGTTCCCATTTGGCAAAATCATTGAACTTCATCAATCTCGGACATTTAGAATGTGAACCAATCTCGGTATCAAGTTGCAACATCTGTTGCATCAACATATTTTGAGACGCCAATGCATACATACCAGCCATCTTTGAAAATAAACAATTAATAAAATATCTTAACGAATCAGTAAACAGTAGTAGCAAATGGTGAACAGTTGTAACGAATTAGTTGTAACGAACTGTGATTAGTTGTAACAAACTGTGAACAGTTGTAACGAATTAGTTGTAACGAACTGTGATTAGTTGTAACAAACTGTGAATAGTTGTAACGAACTGAGACTTAACGAATCAGTTCTTAACGAATCAAGTCTTAACGAATCAAGTCTTAACGAATGAGGAGAATAGGTTAACGAATCAAAAGTCAACTAAGCGAGTCAACCTTAACGAATCACAACTAAGTTTAACGAATCACCCAAATGGCGAAACAGATAACGAATGTGATAAAGGCTTAACGAATCACAAGTCAACTTAACGAATTGCTAAGGAATGCTTAGCGAATTGAGATAACGAATCAGCTACAGTTGATAACGAATCAACACTCTAGCGAATTATAATATAACGAATCAGGTTGTTACAACCGTTTGTAACAAACTTGATTCCTTTTTGCCACGTGGCAAAAAATTGTTATGGCACAAATTCCAAGACAAAAACGTGTCAAACGAATCAGTTATCTAGTTAACGAACTAGATAACACGAATTGATTAACTCACACGAATCAGCTAGCGAACTGATTAGCGAATGGCACGAGTTTATAGCGAATCAAGTTAAAGACTTAACGAATCGCCTGAAACTTTATAGCGAATTGCCATCATCTTCAAATCTTCAAATATTCAAGAACAAATTTCCAGAACTATGAAGATCAAACCCAGAAATACCTCTATTCCAGATCTGTATTACACACTCAATTCTTAACCAAAACTAACACATAATATACCAAAATGCTCGTAATCACAAAGCGAATCCAAACCAACACATCTCGTAACCAATTAACACCATACACGAACCAATTTCGACCAAAATCAAAAATCTGTTCACGGACTTAAATCGAAAACACAATAAACATCCCAAATCCAATTCACAATTCAATTCCACACAATTGAACCACAATAATACCTTAACTAAACCAAAATCACTCTAATCCATCCATAATCAATCCAAATCAACCCAAATTGATTCAAATTCAATATAAAAAGAAAAATAACACAAAACTATAATAATAACAATCAAAACCAAGTGAATTGAGCTCCGAAAGCTCTGATACCACTTGTTTGATCCCCTTTACTAACACTCGTTCTAATCAATACCTTAGATCTGATTCAGATCTATATATATTGATATTAATTAAACGGATCTAACTCGTTTATACCTTAGTTTGATTGTTATTAGTGTATATATATTATCAATAAGATTATTGTGAAGTTTGAGAGAGAGAGAGAGAATACTTTAAATTACTGAATAATGTTAATTCTCTCACAACTTCAACACTTTACAAGTGAACAGTGGTTCACTATATATAGAAGGCGACCTGGTTCGCTAACATCCCCTAGCAAACCAGAATCCCCTTCGTTAACTTAAATAACTTAACGAACCACCCCCTGATTCGTTAACATCCCCTAACGAATCAGGAGGGAATACATTATAAAGTCCTAGTTCGCTAACATTCCTAGCGAATTAGACATAACCTTAACGAACTAGTCTTAGTTCGCTAACATTCCCTAGCGAACTAGACTAAATATAACGAATTAGATAAATAACATTTAAATATTACATTAAAATAATCAAATAAACATTTAACGATAATTACAAAGACTCGAGACGCAAAATCGTGCAATAACAAAACATGTTCCACAAACTTATATAACCGACATTATTTTCAGCAAGAGAATTACATAAAAACACACAACAATCGCCCCAAGTACTTTCCATTTTCAGGTAAATCGCTATCCCGAATATCTGCAAGTAAATATCAGGACCCAAACATATACAAGTATATGTCCTTTAAATCTGAGTAACTGGCATATTTTTAAGCGAGGGAGTGCAAAAATATTTTTGAAATATTTGAATATTTTTGGTTTTTCTCTATACAAACAAAAATCACAATATTTTTGTATTTTTTATGTTTTTGGATTTTCACATAGCGTTTTATCCTATTTTTGTGTTGTTTTGTGCGTAAACCGTTAACGGATATAACTTGTTCTTGCATGAAATCAAATGTTTATGTATATGATAGGTCCCACGTTGAAGAGAGCGATAAAACGAGTTTAATGAAGAAAGAATCAGCTCAAACAGGATTCAGATGAAGCAGGTATGCGCGTTTGAAGATAAGCGAGTCAGAAAACGAAAAAACCAGGCAAGTAACATGGCCACGCCGCGCGGCCACCTAGGCCTAGGTGGTCACGTGGCGTGGATCCCTAGGGTGTTCCATGGCTGCCCAAATCCATCACCGCGACTATTTTGTCCTTATATGGGCTTGTGGGCTTGTTTTGGACTAGTTTGGCTTGTGTATCAAGTTTAATGATATATTTAAGAACCCTAAACCCTATGAACGAAAATATACTTGATTCCAGCCTTCCAAGATTAGTTTTAGACGAAATACCAAGAAGGAGGAGCTTCCGAATCGGAGTTTCATCAACTGGTTGTCGGTTTTGCTTGTTTTAACGTTTGTGAGTTCATTTTTGAGTTTTAGACTTTGAAACAAGTTCCAATAAGTTTGTAATGGATACTTTGAGCTTAATTATGATTATTATCTATTTTACATTCATTATGGTTGGCTAAACTTGTTTGAATCGCCTAGGTTTGATGTTTAATAGTTTAAATTAACTAGTTTAGGATGCTTAACAAGTGGTTGATTGTTTTTCTATTGTAAAGTTCATATTTTGTGATATTATTCCATGCATACCCACTTCCATAGATGTATCTCAGGTTTCATGTGGCCCTTGTGGTTGATTATTGCATGAATTAGTTTCGTGTAGGCGTTAATTGCATGTTTCGGTTAATACTTTGTGTGTTGATTGATTGTGGTAGGCATACCATTAGAGTTTGTGTTTCTTAGATCATTAAAGTCAGTAGTTTCACCACCTTTGAGTTGGACCAAAACCTTAGGTGTCGGCTTATCTTGATGGTTAAGTTGATTTGGTTAGTCGTTGCGAGCCCACGTGCGGTTTTCCAGCTTTTAACTAGGTTAGTTTATAAATTGAGTTATTTTGTCTTTATTATTGAATTACCCCTCTTCTCCTAGGTTTGTAATTAGCTCAAGCCTTAGTGAGATCTATGATTTAGACATGGACCAAGTGATGAGTCATTAGGGTACATAGATTAACAACCATGAGTTAAAAGCTATCTAGATGTTGTTAGGGTTTTCTAGTAAAAATGACCGTAGGGACCTAGTGCCTCGACCTCACCTATGTAAGCCTATCTTTAGAACTCTGGTTTCAACCACATGTTAGCACCCATGTCATCTTACGACCGTTAAGTCATCCTACTTAGGTGATTCGTTTTCTTATTATCGTTAGTTCCGTTAATTTTCAATGTTAGTTAAGTTAAGTTAAGTTAGTTTAGTTTAGTTAGTTTAAATAATTAAAATAAATATTATATTATTTAGGCAGGACTTAGATTAGGGTTAATTATCTGAGTCGTTCTCCCGTGTCTTTGTGTTCGACGTCTGGACTTCCATTAGACGGTGCTGCTATGCGACCGGTACACTTGACGTTTCTGTGAAGCTTAGTTAGGGTTATTTGGTTTTACAAATTTAAGACTTAGTGTTTAATTGAGAGAATTAGTTATTAATATTTATATTTAGCTTTTCGCACATCAAGTGTTTAAAGGAAGAGAAGCAGTTAAATACATTAAAGAACCAATCATTGCTCGATAAAGAGTTGGATCAACGGTATTCTCCAATTCGTCCGGTGACAAATTGTGACCCAAGGGAAGAGGCGTCGAAGGGATTTTTCCGGCAGTTATCTTGGATCGGCTCAAGACATCGTTCACATATTTTTTCTGATGAATAAAAATTCTCGTGACAGACTGATGAACCTGCAACCCTAAGAAGAAATTCATCTCCCCCATCGAGCTCATTTCAAAATTCGTCTGCATCGACTTCTCAAATTCCTTACACAGTTTATCGTTTGTTGAACCGAATATCATGTTATCGACATATATTTGGGCAAGGAGCAAATCATCACCAACTTTCTTGTAAAAGAGAGTACAGTCCAAAGTTCCTCATTTGAAGCCATTATCGGTAAGATGGTCAGCAAGTGTGCCGTACCAAGCTCTCGGGGCTTGGTGTAGACCATAAAGAGCATTGTTCAATCGATAAACATGGTCTGGATAATCTGGATCTTCAAAACCAGGAGGCTGTAACACATACTTTTTCATGAAGTTCCCCATTGAGAAGCACACTATTGACATCCATTTGATAAACTTTAATATTTTTGAAAGCTGCATAGGCCAAAAATATTCGTATAGCTTCCAATCGAGCAACTGGAGCATATACTTCCTTGTAAACTATGCCTTCTTGCTAATGAGAGCCTTGAACAACTAAACTTGCTTTATTTTTGACAATAACCCCACGATCATCTTTCTAGCACTTAAATACCCTATTTGTTGGAATTGGCTTTTCAACTCTAACAGGCTTGTCAATGAGATCCCAGACACCCAGTCGATGAAACTGTTGCAACTCTTCTTGCATTGCCTCTACCCATGATGGATCTTCAAGCGCCATACGAACACTCGTTGGTTCCGTTTCTGATAAAAAGAAAGTGTATTTCGCGAGATTCATGATTCCTGATGAGTGCATATCAGCATACGCACATAATACAGAATTAGCAATCTGACGGTGGGTTTGCACACCGGTATCAAGATCACCAATGGTGTTGTCTTGAGGATGATAAGTATGAATAAGAAGAGTCGGATTCTCTGGAAGAACAACATTATTCGTTAAATTAGTCAGATTCTCTTCAGCATCATGAGACGATTCACCAATTTCATGACTCTTAGGAAATGGAGTTAAAGAGGAATCAACAAAATGACCATCAACTAACGAGATAGAGATCACATTAGATGTATCAGGAAGATCATGTTGTGGAACATCATCATAATTAGTACCAGAAGGCCTTGGAGGTAGAAATTCATCTTCTAGGTAAGCGTGTACCAAATCTTCATTAGGTTGATCAATTATTTGAGTAAATGAGTTAAATAGACTTTCATAGTCGAACATCCAATAAGGCCCTTTGCCAACGGGAGGTGTGGTGTATCGTTGACAATCGACATGGTACCACTCTTCAACACAACCCGAAGTAAAATTAAATACTCATTTCTTAGATGATGCATAACCCAAGAAATAACCTTCAATTGCTTTTTCTTCGAATTTTCCCGTCTCTTTCTTCAACATAGTACAAGGGCACCTAAATGGCTCCAAATACTTTAAATTAGGCTTTCTATTCAGAAGCTCATAACTTGTCTTTTGTAGCTTCTTCACATTCAGAACACGATTAAGCGTGTAGCAAGCAGTATTCACAACCTCATTCCAAAATTGAACAGGAAGCTTAGAATCTGCCAGCATTGTTCGTGCAGCTTCAATCCGTGTTCGGTTCTTTCTTTCAGCAACACCATTCTTTTGAGGTACATATGGAGCACTTTATTCCCTATGAATTCCTTTCTGAATGCAAAAGAAATCCAATACAGTGTTTTTGAAATCCGTATCATTTTCACTTCGAATACGTCTCACTTTGTGTTTTTACAGTGATTCGATCTTTGTGATTAGATCTTGAACAAGAATAGGTGTCTGATCTTTCGAACTCATAAATAACACCCATGAATATCTTGAATAGTTATCAATGACAGCTAGACAATACCAATCTCCTGCAATACTCGTACAATTCACAGGACCAAACAACTCCATATGAAGTCATTCCAGAGAAGTATCAATGGTATTAATTAACTTAGAAGGATGAGACTTCTTTTTCTGTTTGCCCTTTGTGGATGCAACACAGTGATCGGCCAGTTTGAAGTGTTTCAAGGAAACCTCATTAACCAAAACATTAGCCATAAGATAGTTCATCTTTTTTTATATGAATATGAGTCATACGCCTGTGCCACATAATCGAGTCTTTCTTAGTTGCTTTTGTGACAAAACACGTTTCAACAGAAGTGGTTGCCTAAGAAGTCATGTTTAGAACATAAATATTATTTGATCGAGGAGATCGCATAATGTCACACACCCAAATTTCCACTAACGGAGTTTTACCGTAAGGCGGGTGACAAACCAGGATCCGAACACATTAATCACACCAAACGACATCTACATGGTCTTAAAAGTTTTAACAAATAAAAATAAAATGTTCAGAGTACTTAAGTGCTAGTGTGGAAGCTAAACAAAGTGCGGGAGCCATCTCCCAAACAAGTTTAAATAATTCATGGCGCTACAAGCGCAAAACCAATATCAAATAAATGTTTTCAAACTTAAACCAATGCGAGTCCATGCATGCAATGTTATCCTAATCCAAGTGCTTGCTAGTGACCTGAGGAAAACATGCTAAAAAGAGTCAACACATATGGTTGGTGAGTTCACAGGTTTTCAAAGTAAGTTATGCTCTATCAGTTCATAAACATTTATAAATAAAAGTGGCCCATGGTTAACTACACTTAGTTAACTCGTTGCCGCATAGTGTTATGTTTCCATCACGACCGAAGCTGACTAGTTATTGCCTCAAGTCAAGTATTGCCAAAACTTAACAATGTTTGGTTAAAGTTACACCCCGTTCGACCTCCAGTCGAGAATAATGCAGGGTGGGGTTTGTCAAACCCAATAGTACTATTTAAATTTACCACGCCAGTTAACCTTAGTTAACGGTCCGATGTTCGTGAGGACTTTCCATGGCAAAGAAACACTACGTTATAAGCAACCAAACGGTTGTGCAAAGATTTAGAGCAAGTAAAGTAAAACAGTTTTGCATGTTTCCTCCCCCAAAGGAAAGGTATAAAAGTGGGGCCGTAAACTCACCTTGTTGGTGCTTCGGGTATTACACAAATCCGACCGAAGTAAATGCGTCACGTGCTAAGACCCTAAAAATGCAAGTACGTAAGTAACTTGTGGGATGGTTCCTAGAACCACTAGTATCCAATAATCTCCCATTGTTTTTAAAAAGACTTTTGACCAAAGTTTGACTTTTGTTGACTTTGACTAAAATATTGACATTTGACTAAAATATTAACCTTTGACTAAAATATTGGCCTTTGACTAAAAGGTTGGACTTAGAATGTTTACCTTATAATTATAGTCACACTTAATCAATCATCAAGTATACACACTTAGCCATATTCCTTGCAATTCTATAATCAATACACTTTCACAACATCACATGCAAGACTAACTATTTAGTCAACTAG
Organism: Bidens hawaiensis; assembly: GCF_021521415.1. Taxonomy (NCBI): domain Eukaryota; kingdom Viridiplantae; phylum Streptophyta; class Magnoliopsida; order Asterales; family Asteraceae; genus Bidens; species Bidens hawaiensis. Next base: position 8,225 of record NW_027500743.1, on the reverse strand, counting down.
TTCTAAGTTGACTTAAAAATTCAAATTTCTAATTTACCACAACTAACATATCACAATTTGCAATTATCTCAATTCAACCAACACCTTTATCACCTTTAACAATTTATACCACCTAAACTGATTTTTCTCATCAATCAAAACTCACAATTAAATTACCAAATAAATCACACATGTACACATCAGTATTAGGTTCAACATATATTTTTCTCACAATTTTTGGATTTACCAATTCGTCCAGAATATTCATATACTGCAACAACATGATTTATATTTCTACAACAACACAGCAGTAATCAAAAATTTGTCAAAAATTCCATATTTGTCCAATTGATGCAAGACCAATTGGACTAGATTCCTAATTCACTTTACAACATCCTAGAAGTAGAATTATATCCATATCTATTTTTATCATCAAGTTATGAAATTTACAACTCAACTCATAATTAATTTCTCTAATTTAGATTTGCATCCTGATTTTGTAAATTAATAAAAAGTATTCAAACAGTGTCCAAAAATTAAGATTTCGGACTTTCTGAAAACTAGATTCAAAGTACATGTTCATAGAATCAAAAATCGATCAAAAACTCAAACATATCATCAAGGTATCAACAATACAAATCCGTAACATCTAATCTGCCAATAAACAGTTTTAACCACAATCAACTACAAATCACAACTTTTCTATCCTTTTGATTCAAAATCATCAAGAAACATTTATGATTCAAAATCATCAAGAAAAATTCTTAACAAATCAAATTTCATGTCTTATTTTTATCCATTTGATTTCATAAGAAAAGTAAAAACACATGTATTTATAAAAGACTCAAAAATACTAATCAAGACACATACAAAAATCCTTTTTACTTGTCAAACTTTGATCATCCCCTTTCGTGATCCAACCATTTGGATACAAGGTTCATATGAATTAAAAGAAAAATACAAACATAACCATCTACTCACTTGTTTGATCCAAAGGCTTAATCCCTTGTTTACCAAAAAGCACCAAGTCTTTTGTTATGGAGAAAATACTAGAAGATGATTGTTTGTATGAAAGAAAATGAGAGTATGTGTGTGTGTATGTGTGTGAGTATCACGGCCAAAGAGAGAGGAGAAGGGAAAGGAAAAGGTGTTGGCATCCAATTGTTGTAACCTCCTTGTTATTAACAACCCTTTATGATTGATTTAATGAATAAAATTACTTAGGTTAACTTTTATTAACTCATGTGTGACATGCTACATATTTTAAAAAACATTTCCTATGTAACATAACCTAAGGTTCCATTTAAATAATAAACATGTTACATGACATACAATATAACCTATTTAATCATTTAGCTTACTTACAATCACATCATCATGTAATAACCATAATATAACATATTAATCACATAGCACATTATTCTTATCATACATGTTATATGACATGTTTATTATAACATGCAAGACGAGTTTATTATCCTAGTTATAATTAGTCACTTATCCTTGTTTAAGTCACCAATGACACGTTGACTTAAATATACGCATACATGACATCACATGTACAAGAGTTCATACTCATAGTTAACAGAACTAACTGAGTTTATAGACATAGTCAACAGGATTTAACTGGGTTTAGTTAACAGAGTTAACCTAAAAATGCCGGATGTCACACATAACAACCATGTCTTCTGGAATGACATATCCTGGTTTAAGTATAATGCACTCCTTATCATTAAATACAGTGGTATACTTCTTATCACAAATTTGAGACACGCTCAACAAATTGTGATCCACTTTATCACAATAATTTACTTTCTCACATGTGATACAACCATTTGAAGCATCTCCTTATTTTGTGATCATTCAACCCGAATTACCCGCAAAAGCTACATACCCTCCTTGAATATTTTTGACATTTGATAAGAGGTTAATGTTGCCGGTATATGACGAGAGCGTCCACTATCCATGATCTAGTTTTCACCAGATATAGTCTTGGATGAACTCTACACACAGATGAAAAATGATTAGTTCAAAAAGGCAGCCCAGGCCTCAGTCTTGGGCACCTCTTTAATTTCATTTGAAGTTTTAACTTTGATTGAATCCAAATGTTGTTTAGCTGCCTGTGAGTAAGTCACAGGTCTTTTCGACTTTCGTCTCAAATATGCAGCTTGAACTACATTTGTGTTCACATTTTTTCAAATTGGTTCTGTAGGAACAAATTTGGGTTTTAAATTACTCGAATTTTCCTTAACATGAATCACTTTGTGAGGATTCACATTTGAAAACATGACGTGAGTCTCATCATCACAAGACATAGGTCTTTTCAGGATCTTTTTAAACACGGGAACGAGTTTGATTTAGTCCTCGATAAATGGATGAAGATTCTATGATTTCTTCATTCCATAGTTTCTAACAACATGACCTTGTTCACCGAAAAGAAAACATGTTCTCATGTCTACACGATCATGTTGTGGTCTGGTAGAAACTTGTGTAATAGAAGATTGATGAAATTTTTTCTTGTCCAAATCATCAAATGTAACAGATTTCTTTTTCATGTAAAAATCAAGATTTGAACAATTTGAAAAACTCTGTAAAGTGTCAGTTCCAGATGAATTAACAAATTGAACTCTCTTAGCAGATTTTACTAATTGTTTGGCTTTGACCAAGGTATCTGTTGTATTTGATGCTTTGGAATTAACAAATGCATGTTCAAGATCTTGTATCTTGGAAGTTTCATTTTGAAAGACACTTTCTATCAATTCAGGCTTGATAAGGTTAAGCGGGATGTCTATCTCAGTGAAAACTATGCTAATACCTTTCAATTTAAAATGGATTGATGAAACTCATCAAATCCTCATCGGAAATCTTTGGTTTTTCTGATTTCTTAGTCTCAACCTTAACAGGTATTTCCTTTTTCATTTTAGATGCATCTGAATCATACAAAGCCTCCTCAAATTCATGAGGTTCATACAAAATGTGTCACACCCCGACCAAAGGTGGCAGAACATGCCGGGGCGTAACGTATTGATTGGACAGTAGCTCAATAGACACTAATTAAAGAGACAATAAATATTCAATTTCATTAAGATTAAACACGTACACAACTTCAATAATTATAACAATTACATCATAATCTTGTATGTTGAATAATATCCTAAGGTCAAACTATTGTCTTCCAACTTGAAAAACATCAACTACTTGTACCTGTAACATGTATAAAAATAGAGTTTGTCAATATGAATGTTGGTGAGAATACATAAGTTTTAGTTTTATATATATATAGATAAATCACAATTCGTATGTAAATGATGAGTATTACAATTCTTATGAAAATGTAAACAACTAAATAGATGTGGACCCGTTCTTATTGATACGAAATCAAAGTACTTGGGTAAATGTATGATCATACTAGATGAGGATGAGATACCAATCACCAAACCGTAAAATAAATAATTAAGCACATAGAGCATTATCATAGAGCATGCAATAATCACACATAAACATATATTTAATTGTGTTTTGAATAGATGTGGGAATAAAACATAAGTAAACTTGAATAAGGTATACATGCTATCCCCAAAATATAAAATATGGGAAAAAAGGGTATGCAAACTCACCTTAACGAGTGAATTAACGAATATGAGATGGCGGTGGTAATATAAATTAAGATAAAAGCAGTCAAGCTCCTCGAGGTATGTCGACAAAAGTTCCTAGTTGTTAACGATAACAATAGTTATGAAAAAATAATAAAAGTGACGGTTTATGATTATAAGTTCACCAGTCTAGAAATTAAATAAAAGTTAAATTGTATACTAGTTAATATTTTCAAGATAAGTATTTCTTATTTAAAACCGATGACAATTTATGACATTTATTCCCTTGCTTAAATTTATAATTAATTTAATGACTTGTTATTCGGGTTGAGTTTTTAATTATCATTTGTCTATTTTTAAAACATAAAGATATGTTTATGTTTCATATTTATTGCACTATAAACGAAAGATGGTGACTTCTCGGGGGGTTATACAGTTGCGTGTGTTAAAAAAATACTACTACCACTATTACCACCACTACCACCACTACCACCACCACCACCACCACCACCACTGCTGCTACTGCTGCTCCTGCTGCTGCTCCTCCTCCTCCTCCTCCTACTACCACTACTACTACTACCACCACCACCACCACCACCACCACCACCAGAACCACCACCACCACCACCACCACTACTACTACTACTACTACTAATAATAATAATAATAATAATAATAATAATAATAATAATATTTATTTAACCTTAGAATTATGTAGTAATAATAATAATTTAGTGAGAAAAGGTTTTAAAAAAATAAAATACCAAAAACCGGGATCCAGTTTATTAAGATGATGCTTATCTAATGTTATATATGTGTATTAATAATAAAAAAATTGATTAAAAAGTGGTTATATATGTGTAATAATAATAAAAAGAGATTAAAAAGAATTTAGGAAAATAAATTCAAAAACCGGGCCTGGGGGACTCGAACCCGCACCCCCAGGCCGGTTCAAGACTAAGAAACACGCACCTGCCAATGGGGCAGGTGTCTAACTCGTTTATAGTATCACACGAGTTAATTATAAACATACTGTCTTGATCTTCCTTAACCCAAATATAAACCCTTGATCCATTTCATTCCAATTGATCAACAATATGTTAATGATGATTAAATTTTGTTTAGGGTTTATGATCCTCAGTTAAAAATGAATTAGATGCATGCTATAATTACCAAATTACGTGACGGATTGAGGGTGGACGGCCAATTAGGTTTCACGGCTCGAGTTGGGTATCCGAAACAGTCTTTGACGGCTTTGTATGCTTAATTTGAGCTATGGATTTGAATCGTGAGGTTGCAAGGAAGGTTTGGTACCAACTAATTGAATTATGGTTGGGTATATATAGTGGTTTAGGGTTGGTTTGATCCTTGATTTGTTAAGGAAATGATTAGTGTCTATTGGCTGTCAAAATCCTTGATTAAATGATGATTAAACTCGTGATTGATTAGTAACCATATAGGTGATATCAATTGTCACACCCAGACCAAAGGCGGCGGAACATGCCGGGGTGCAACCGATTGCCCAAATACACAAGACACTGTTTAAAGTGACAATATTTAATCAACTCCTTTTATTTCATAAATCAATAAATAACACATCTCGTTCATACAAACAATTTGAAAACATGTAGCAATTATATTGTTCGTTTTACAAATACCCTAATAGTCTTGGAAACGTTTTTCGTCAAGTCCTCGAGTCAAGAAAAGTTAAACCTATAACATTTCATAAAATAAAGTTTTTCAACACAAAGGTTGGTGAGCAATTCATAAGTTTGAGCATATACTATATAGTAAGGAAAAACCACAAAACTAGTATACGAAACAATAAATAAAAGCTACAAACTTGGATAAATAATTATCGCTAAACAAGTTAGCGACACCTAGCTATAAGGGGATGCCAAATAGTCTAGGATTTTATAGTTATCGTTAATTGCATTTCGTTAACGACACCTTGCCATAAGGGGTTGCCAAATGGTCTAGGATTTTATAGTTCCACCATCCAAAAGTGATAAACACATACACATTTAAGCATAGAACACCAAATCAAGCAATTATTTAAGTAAAGTATACAATCACGTTTGTGGGTTTAGATATTCAATTAAATAAAGCATTTAGTTTGATAAGTATGAAATGTCACCCCAAAACGAAAGATGGAAAACAGGGTATGAAAGTACTCACCACGATTGACGAATCGAGAACTAATAAATGATTGACATATAGAAAGCTTGTAAACGAAACGAACAAATCCGACTTGAAAGCTAATTAAAAAAGAATAAATAATATATTAATGAACTTGAACTTTAGTTGAAATTACAATGAAACATTGAACGAGAAGGTTCGGTTGTTAGTCGGCTTACCGGTTAATTTATTAAGAATTAGAGACTCGTACATAATTGATAACTGAAAATAATATAATATTTTTTTTATTAGGCTTTTAAATAACTAAACCAATATTAAATAGAAACAAGACGGGTTTAAATCAAGAGTTCGGTTTTATAAAAATGAGTAGATAATAAAGCTTATAATGATGTTATTAATGAAAAAGATAGTAATTATAATAATTATTTTAATATACGTTTTATATATATATATATATATATATATATATATGTATGATAATGACGATAATAATATATAAATATACTACCAAATCGAGGATTGTTGTTAAAACTAATAATAGTAATAATAATAATAAATATAATAATAATTACTTTTGTTGTTGAATACATTATTAACAGATTTTATGAATTTTACAATTAATAATTATTTTTACATAAGTAATTATATGTGCCATATTAATAATAAGTAATACTTGTCACATTTTAATAATAGTAGTATTAGTGATAATAATATAACTCGAGTAATGATGTCGTTAAACGACAACTAGGCCCGACATGGGTTTCGGTTCGATAAAACAAATGGATAATATTAATAATATTAGATTTTAATAATATTCCTTAATAATCATAATAATAATGATAATAATAATCATAATAATAATAATCTATAATTGTGAAAAATATTGATAATCATGATTGTTTTGTTAAAAGATAATAACAATAATAATATTAATAATAATAATAATAATAATCTTGTTAATAATAATAATTATTACTATAACAATAATAACAATGAGTTTTAATAAGATTTAAGTTATTAATAATAATGATACCAAAAAAATACACTCCAACGTCGGTTTAAGGGGGAATCGGACTTGGACTCGATTACCGATTAATTTTGTTAGATATAAAGACGATCAAAAAGAACTCTAAATCGCTTACCATATGATGTTTGAACGAGAGCAATTGTCGAAGCCGAGCAGGGTCGTCGGAGATATAGGATGCCGGAGAAACAAGGTCGTCGGAGCCCATTCCGGCCGCCGGAGGCGCCCCGGAAAAACGCATCAGAGAGAGATAGACAAAAAAAGATATATAGAGAGAGACGGAGAGAGATAGAGAGAGAGAGATCTGAGAGAGATAGACACGGAGAGGGAGGTTGGCGGTACACCGGTGGCCGGTTTTTCGGTCACCGGAAAAACGAGTAGAGAGAGGGGGCTGTCAGAGAAGAAAAGCAAGGGAGGGAAGAGGGAAAAGGGTGAGGGGTTACCTGAGAACGCGAAGGGGAAAATGGGGAGTGGTGGTGGTGCGTCAAAGGTGGTGGGGTCGCCGGAGGTTTCTCTCCGGAAATGGAGGTCCGCCGGAAAATGGCTGCCGGGATTTGAGAGAGAAAGAGAGGGCGGCTGGGATGAATGAGATAAGGGTAGGGTTTTAGTGGTATATATATGTATTACATATTTACATAAAAGGCCCTCCAAGTTTCAGACAACGTTTAAAATGAGTTTAAAGGTTCTAAAAGCTTATAACAACTTAACAAAAATTAGTTTGAACCCCTTATGTTTTTCTTAACGACACTATAATATGAAAAAACATCGATTTATTGATGATCAAGGTATATAATAATATTATATAATACTTAGAGAAGGAAACAAAAATGTTGAGTCGGGTTTACATAATAAAAGTTTACAACACGAAAACAAATCGAGGCCCGAATTTGACGAATGTCACAGTATCACCAACTTTTTGGAAATTTCGTCCCGAAATTAAAATAAGATAGAAAAATAATTACTAACGAATATTGCCTTTAGTAAAATAATTTGCAAGAAAAACTTTTAACAAAAAAATAACGTCAAATCCTTGGATGGCTCGAAAAACGCCACAAATGAGAACATATGAAAGGCACATATATATAGGAAGTACCAATGGCGTATCCACCATGCCCTTATCATAACTTTCATTTCTACCGTCTTTCCGCTATCATCCTCGGACCTGAGTTATTGCACACAAGTGTACTTACTATGGCTTCCATACGGGGATTTCGATAATTAACTGTGCACCCATAATTATTTCGATCGTCGTATGGTCCACATGGTTTGTCCCATTATGTGGTTTAAAAGAGATATTTATTTTGATATCTTAAACATTAGAAACGTGCATGAATCTGTTGAATTTTACAAATATTGTTAAAATAATACCTGCAGTTGGAAATTTTGGGTTGACCCTTTTTAGATAAATAGGAATATGGAATAAATAATTGAGACAATTAAAATCTTATAGTATAACCAAAGTGAAAATAACTATTTTGGTTTAAATAAGT
>NW_027500742.1:0-34317 GCF_021521415.1 Bidens hawaiensis | reverse complement strand
ATAATTTTTTTAAGTCCCAGATTTCCAACAAACATTGCATGGACAATCTTAACAACAAAACACATTATTTTGAATAAAATAAGGTTTAATAAAATATGTAAGAACATAATAAAAACTTAAAATCTTTTTGGCATTTTCATATATTTTAAATAGTGAAAATATATACATAATGTTTTGAAGTTGAAACATAAATAAAACAAAATCAAAATAAACAATAAAAGATAGGAGTAAAGATGAAATTAATATTATATATCAATAATATTTACAGAATTTTCTAACAATTTTAATATTTTTGTGAGAAAGATCACAACATGGAATCATATTGATTTGCAAAGCCCTAGATCGCGTTTCCATTTTGATATTATTATGTCACAATTTCATCACCGACTGTAGATATCGTCCATTTGTTTAACTTGACAAGTGTTTTGATGCCAAAGTGATACGTTTAAAGTACAATTAGGCACGGTGCTTATGTGGTCCCCACTTAATCAGACATGTTACTGATTCCATCGTATCTGGGGCTTACTTTGTGTTGACATATCACCTCAACTTGACTTAAACCTTTCTTAGTTGATCACAGTACTCTTATTAACATACTTGACAATTTGTACATTGTACACTTGATACTTGGTGCTTTGCACACTTGACTCGATCTAGAAAAGTTAAAATAAAGCAGAAGATTCAGGACCTTAACAATCAGATCTTGTATGACTACAAACAGAGAAAGTCCAAAGCTTGAATCAAAATAAATGAAGAAATAAAGCAGAAGTTAAAATCCTAAATGACTTTTTTTTCTGATTTTTCATTTTGTTTTTCTGTTTTTCTTTTTCTTTTCTTGACGCTTTTGTTTTCCTTTTTCTTGCCTTTCTATGAGGCTTTTCTTGACTCAAATGAAAATTAAAATTGACACTTATTTCATAAGACAACTGTGATCAGGTAAAGAGAGGCTTGGGTATGACATGTATAATTACATTTCAGCCATCATTAATATGACTTCACAGAATCATGCAACCGCTTCATACTCGTATATCCACTAGTACCGGCAAGAATTTAGGTTTATATCACCCGACACTTACTTGTTTGTCAAGCCTATCTACACATCTGTGAGTGATCTTGTAGACTTTTGATATACTCTTTTCATGCGTTAGGATCATTGCATATCAATGTACTATTATTTTCCAATGGTCGGATCAATTTCTCAAAATTTGAAAATTTTAATTATCCGACTCCCTCTAAGCAGGAGCTCCCTCTAAACGGGACAATTCCTTTTAGATTTTCTTAAAAGTAATATAAAATCTTTTTAGTAAATCAAATGATTTTTTTTTTGATTTTCTTAAGATGAATTGAAAATCTTTTTGGTGAGTTAAACTTAACTCATTTTCTCCCTCTAAAATTGTGACATATTTGAAAAATATTTACAATTTTATATAGAAAAAGATAGATAGGTTGTTTTAATCAAAATTGATCATGCCGAGCAATTCGACCAGAAATTCAAATCAGGCATGATCGATGGCTTTAGTGAAAAGGTCAGCAAAGTTGTTGTCAGATGGACTATCTTAAGCAAGCATTATCACATTGTATGACAAAGTTGAAGAGATTCAAACTGAGATCCAACAGCTGATGCTGGATCCATCACTTGAGAGAAGCAGTTGGACGAGGTTGGTTTGAGAAACGCTCGAAAACTTGTTGTTGAACCATTTAAACAAGGCTTCCTTTCCATGAAGTTTGTCCTCCCATGTCGCTTATGAAAGACTCGAATTCGCCATCAAATTGTTTAACATCAAATAGCAAGAGTTCGTCTCCCATCATATGCCGGGTGCAATCACTATCTAAGTACTTAATACTATTGATAGTCCTCCTTGATTGACCCTGCATGCACTAAACGTTCAAATAGACATGGGTTCCCGGGATACTTTGTCCCGGAAAGGTCAACCGTAAATCGACCAAACTTGATTTTATTTCATGAAAACCATTTATTTCTTGTTGGATCCTCACTTGATGAAGAGCGATCCTTAGGAATCCAAGCAAAAACTTGTTCCTTGGTTTTGGCAATTTTGGACTTCTCTTTTCTTGCTTTTGAAACTGTTTTTGGTGAATCCTCAAACTTTACAGTCTTAGGATCCTTTTTGATTTTATCCTTCTTGGTTTTCCAAAAAGGTTTCTTTTTGTGTTTTACTTTATATACTTTGGATCTCACATCCATTTCACTAGGTTCACTATCAGCTTGATCAGTCCTTGAATCAGGGCTAGTAAAAGCTCTTTTTGGGGACTGACTAAGCCGCCTTTGAATATCAAGCTGTTGCTTGAACCAGTGCTTGCAATGTCTTGCAAGGTGAGAAGAGTGACCACACACAAAACAACACTTTCTCCTAGGAGTGCCATAGAACTCGTCTGAACTATAATGTGGTTGGTGCGGTGGGAAAGGTGATCATTGGAAAGGAACATGATTATAAAACACATTTGTGTAATATGGATCAACAAAATTTTGTTGATAATGACTATAATAGTTGTTGTCACAGAAGTTGTGTGGCTGAGGATTTCTAAATTGATTGGTTGTTTGAGAAAATGATCGTTTATTTGGTGGAACATATTTACACAAAGTACTTGTATTTTCATTTTCAAAAACTTTGCTTTTACTTGAATTATCCTCAGTCTCACAACTTGATGATGAACAACTTGATATGTTCACCTCAACAGGCCTACTTTCGTTGACACATTTTTCAACAAAATTTTCATCACAAACGGTTTCATAATCTGAGTCAGAAGAAGAATATTCATTTTCATTGCAAACGTTTGTACAACTATCATCACTTGAATTTTCACAAAATACATAATTTGACCTTGACTTTAAACTTCCCAACATGGATTCACAAACTTTATTACAAACTGGATTGTTAATAGTTTTGGTTAGATCCACACATGATTCAAAATGTGGTTATAACTTTCTTTTTAGCTTACAACCCAGGTTAACCGTCCCACATTCACCACCATTTACATCACCAGCTGCTACACAAGACACATTGATGTCAGATTTATCAGATGATAGGATTGGAGCAGTAGTTTGAGAGGCAGCAGGAACAAATTTCACAGTCTACCAACGCTGTATTCCATTTCTTCCTCTGGAAAAGTATTATAGCTAAAGTGGGGCAAGCTGGTGTAGTTATCATTGAATTGTGGTGGTACGGCAGTGTAATCATACCCCAGCCCCGCTTTAACTTTAGTACTTCTCTGGGCTCCAATAAGATCATCTAATTTCTCAGATGATGCTTCAAATCTTTCAACTTGTTTTTCCTTTTCTTTCTTATCGGAAACATCAAGTTTTAATTTCTCAATCTCTTCTTTTAAATTATTAATTATGTCTTTATAATAAATGACATTATGCTCTTCTCGAAAAATTTGAAGTTTAAGATTTGCTACATCATCGTGATGAGTGTTAATCTTTTCAACGTAGATCTTGTCAGCTTTTACATATTCAGCATTTAACTGAAGAAGTTTTGCATTTTCTTTCAAAACTTCGTCTTGATGATATCTATAGTATGTGACTTTGTTGATGCATGCTTGAGAACAAAGATTGTGATTTACCTCATCAGCTGGTGATGTGTCGGGAATGATAGGACATGCATGACTACTTTTACCGACAGCACTTGTCCCAACATTATTACTTGTCCCAACTTTATTTTCTTTGGACTGATTGTTCATTAGGAGCTTATCTTCCATTATTTCAAAAGACTTGATGGTAGAAGCCAACTCTGAGAGTGTCATGGTATACAGGTTTGTGGTTCTTTTGATGGTAACCACATTGATGCTCCATGTATAAGGCAGTGAATTCAACAGCTTCATGTTGATCTGAAACAAACCATTGATGATACCGACACTTCTCATTTTGGTGACGAGCGACTCAAATCTGTTGATGAGAGAAGCAATCGATTCTCCTTTAATATGTATAAACATATCGAATTCTCCTTTTAACATTTTCTTTTGGCTTTCTCCCATATCCAGATTTCCTCCAAGCTTAGGTTCATAAGACATTCTTTTTTTTTTTACTCGATTAGATTTTTGCTACAGTACCGAGTTGCTCCAGTGCCGAGTCGCTACAGTGTTTCGCGTGAGTTGCTACAGTCCCCCCCCCCCCCCCCGATGCGAAGCGACTGCTACAGTACCCGTGCGAAGCGAAGCGGTTGCTACAATACCCCCCGTGCGAAGCGAAACGATTTGCTATAGTACCCCCCATGCGAAGCGATTACTGTGTGACAATATAACACCCAAACTTCATGCGAAATCGGCCTAGATCAATATAACACCCAAACTTCCAAAAAGTCCAAAGGACTTTAGTCTAAAATTCAATAAATCGGCCTAGATCTGAGTTTTTAAGCCGAATCTGAGCTCGGACACTAAAACTTAAAACACTAAAAACTTAGATTTGGTGATTCTCGTGTATTTCCAAGGTGTAAGGGACTCCATAAGAGGTGAGTAACACGAAATCAACCTCAAATCCAACAAAAACTAAGACCAAAACCCGAAAAGTTTGACCCGAAAACCACAAAAAGTCGAGCCGAAAGCTCTGATACCACTTGTAGGTCCTCTAAATGGATCTTAAGACTTGACTCGGATCAATCCGTGTTGTTGGTTAGCGGAAATCACCAACGACACTCGGATCTCGGATCTTAGTTTTTTGGTTTATTTGCTTGAAAGAAAGAAGAAGAAGATAGAGAGAGAGAAATTCTTTTTATTTCCAAGAGTTGTGAAAGAGTTGGTTTGTGGAGAAATGGATAGGTGACCTTTTATAGGGTCCCAATTTTTCCAAAACTTACAAATTAAACATACCGAGTACGTACTATACCGACTAAAAGCAAACTAAAACGACATATACAATCCTAAAAACAATATAGAATATTGGCTCTACAAAAATTAAAAAATAATAGAAACTAAAAGTAACAAAATTTAAAAAATTATTTAACTCTCCAAGTCACGGCAAGTCGGTATTCTATATACACTTGATAAACTAAATCGCAAGGAAAAATACATTTCTCGGTTATGCAGTGCACTAATGAACTCTTCATCGGCCGCAATGTTTTTTCTAGAGGGTCCGGCATGTTTTCCAGTGATGTCATATTGCCTTCGTCCTTTATGATCTTTCTAATTTTTCAAGGATGATTCCTCAAGGCGGTTGTCGAATTATTCACCATTTTTCTTTGAAAACACCAAAAGCCATTTCAACGTCTTTTATGGCTGCTTCTTGCACATTTGCAAACTTCTCTTTTTTTTCGTATACTTCTATGAACACAGCCGAAGTGAGGTACATACCATCTACAACATAGTAACCTAAATCAAAATGGTTCTTGTTTATGAAATAATCTTTGCGTTGAATTTGGGAAATTCAATGTGTTGGGAAAAAATGACAATCTGGCTAGCCACTATTGGTAAACAAAAAGTGCGGAATTAATATCTAGCTAGCCACGATTGGTAAACAAAAAGTGCGGAATTAATATTCGTTTGACTAAACTTTTTCCCGACCCGAATGAACCAATGAGGATGCAAAAAAATATTGTAATAAAAAAAAGTAAAAGTAAAAGGGACACAAAATTTTAGCGTGGAAAACCTCTCAAGGCGACAGTAAAAACCACGGGACTGCTAGAGCCGCTTCAAATCTACTATCACAATTAATAGCGATACAAAATCTTCTCTATGTAAAACTAGAGGTATACAAAAATCATCATATACTTGGAACAAACTAACATCAAGTATATGGAACCAAATACAAAAGAAAACGCGTAAGAGGTGTCACTACGACAATTATTGCTCGATTTCTGAACTTCTCTTGTCTTCACAAAAGACACTAAAAAATATGGATGGAGCATAATCTTGTCTTTCGTCTCTCTCTCGTTCTTTTTGTGACGGCAGTAAAGAATCATCCCAAGAAAATAATATGAACCTATTTATTTTCTTTTGTGAAGTCGGTTACGTAAACCCTTCTATCTCTTTTACTTGTTGCTCACGTGAGGCCCAAAACCAAATAATAAACTCTTATTTCTCTGGGCAGGTGGGCCCACAACCAAAACACAATCTCCTCATCCGAAAGTGAAAAACATATATATTTCTTCCTTTTCTTTATATTACTAGATAATAATAATAATAATAATAATAATAATAATAATAATAATAATACATGCAAGATAATATTTGTTAGGCTTTCTCATGAGCAAAAAATACCCCAACAAATCTCCTCCTTTTTGTCTATCAGAAAGAACTCGACACCCCGGTGAGCGAGCAACATATCTTCAATTTCTCCCTTGCCAAAGCTTTGGTCAACGTATCGGAACAATTATCATCGGTGTGAACTTTATCAAGTTCATACAACTTGTCTTCAATGGTATCTCGAATCCAATGATACCTCATATTAATATGGTTTGTTCTTCTATGATACATAGTGTTCTTAGCAAGGTGAGTTGCATTTTGATTATCACAAAGAACCACGTAGCGTCATTACTTAAAGCCAAGCTCTTGCATAAATCTTTTCAACCACAATAATTCTTTGCATGCTTTTTTTGCTGCCATATACTCTGCCTCAGTACTCGGTAGTAGACAAAGCAACACACTTTTGCAGTCTTGACTGCCATGACATGGCTCTCCTGCAAATAACATCAAATATCTAGAAGTGGATTTCATGTTATCCTTATTTCCTGCCATATCAGAATCCGTGTAACCAATAAGCATCAGCTCCCCATTTCCAAATGTTATACCTAATTTGGAAGTATCCTGTAGATATCTAAGGATCCACTTAACTGCTTCCCAATGCTTCTTACCCGGATTTGACAAGAACAGACTAACAACACCTACTGCATGATTTTTTCTAGAAGTGGGGCTATTTTCAAACATTTAATCACAAGGGGTTTTGGGTATTATTTATAATCACAAGAGGGGTTTTTGGGGTTAGTATTGGCGAATAAGAGAGTAATAAGAGAATGAAAAGCTTTATGTCAGATAAGAGTTAATTGCCATTGCTAGTGGCGAATAAGAGTTAATTGCCATTGCTAGTGGAAAATAAGGGTTAAATTGTCATTGCTAGTGACGAATAAGATTTAAATTGCAATTGATAGTGGCGAATAAGTGGTTTACAATTCTGATCTCTCCTACACCCTTATTATTCCCTTATTCGCCAATACTAACCCCGAAAAACCCCTCTTATGATTAAAAACAATACCCAGCACCCTTGTGATCAATTGTTTGAAATAAAATCCACTTTACAAAAAAATCCTACTGCATTTGCAATACCAGGCAGCGTAATACCATTGCATACATCAAGCTTCCAACCTCTGAGGCATATGGAACACCATCCATCTCTTCAATCTCTTTCTCAGAAGTAGGGCAATCTTTTTCAGTTAACTTAAAGTTGGGAGTAAGAGATGTACTAACAAAATTAACTTTTGCCATCTTGAATATGCTAAGCACCTTTTCAATGTATTTCTCTTATGACATGTGTAACTTCTTTGAAGCTCGATCTCTAGTAATCCGAATGCCAAGAATATTCTTAGCTGGCCCCAAATCTTTCATAGAAAATGACTTGCTTAACTCTTTCTTCCACTGAACAATTCTTTCTGCATTCTTGCCAACAATAAGCATGCCATCAACATAAAGCAACAATATGTCAAAATCATTAACACCAAACCTCTTGAAGAAAACACAGTGATCAGACGCAGTCTTTCGGTAGCCTTACTTCCCCATAACTGACTTAAATTTCTTGTACCACTGTCTTAGTGCTTGCTTCAAGCTATAAAGACTTTTCTAATGTTTACAAGCATAATCTTCTTTGCCCTTAACCTGAGAGCTTTCAGGTTGCTCCATATAGATTTCTTTATCCAAGTCACCATAAAGGAATGTTGTCTTGATATCCATTTGCTCAACATAAAAATCAAGACTAGCAACTAAAACAAGAATCACTCTAATGGAACTCATCTTCATAACCAGAGAAAAAATCTCATCAAAATCAATACCGTTTCTTTGACTGAACCCCTCGACCACCAATATTGCCTTGCACCTAGGCCGTGAGGTATGTTCTTTAGTCTTCATTCTGTAGACCCACTTGTTCTTCAAAGCTCTTTTGCCCTAAGGCAACTTCACCAACTTAAAGGAATTGTTCTCATACAAGAAATCCATCTCATCTTGCATGGCTTCAAACCACTCTCTTTTATGCCTATCTTCTATAGCCTCTTTGTAATACTTAGGCTCTCCCCAATCAGTGAGTAAGACGTACTCATTAGTAGAATAACGTGTAGAAGGTTGACGATCTATGGTAGGCCGCCTGAGTGGGAAAAATGCAGGCATATCTACTGGTAACTCGGGATGAAAATCCTCATCCAAATCTATTCGCTCTTGATTATCAACATTATCGGTACCATGTTGTGTGTCATTTTGAAAATCATCTTCGTGAATTGGCTCAGAATGCTGAGTATGAATAGGATCCAAATCAATGAGATCATCAGTGTACTGAGGAACTACCTGTTTCCTTTCAATATCTTTCAAACTCTGATCTTCCACAAACACAAGATCACGACTTCTTACAAGCTTCTTTGAAACTGTATCATATAGCCTATATCCAAACTCATCATTGCGATTGAATCATGTTTCAGTTATTGATACTTTTGTGTTTTTTACTTTTAATATTAGTATTAATATATATGTGATGCATGATATTAAAATTATTGCTTTCTCACCGCTATCCCACGGCGATAACCTATATCTTAAATAGCGGCCCTTTACCGCTAACCGATTTTTACCGCATTAACTACATAGGTGTGGACTTCACATGAAGCGTTGATCTTTTAGTTTTGGGAATATGCACAAATGCTTTGCATCCAAAGACCCACAAATGACGATATGAAACATCTTTGCCACTCCAAACCCTGTTGATATAGGCTTAATTAGATCTGTTTATTTTAACTATTTCCTACACTTTGGAGTAACTTTGTGATTATTCTTATTAAATAATTCGTCAAATTGGTTCGTATTTGGATTTTATTAGTTTCAAGAGCCAATGAGCTAAAATTGAGTATTTTTACTAAATTTGAGACTACCTAGTGAATGATATAATAACTTTTATATGCTATTATATATTATTGTTATTATTATTATTATTATTAATTTAAGTTTACAACATATAACTTAATCATATTATTTTGTTAATTTTATTATTATCTAAAAATAAATAAGTTAAATGATAAATGAATAAGAGTTTGGTTCTACGTAATACTAGGTCGGAATAAGTAAGTTACATTATTTGAATTTTTAATAAAATAAATTGTTGTGAATTATTTGCTGCCAAGAACAATTGATTGAAAACATGAAGTAATTTATTGTGGGATCCACGCTTGATTAGAAAGAGAATCAAGTTGGATGACACTCAAGATGGCCGGCCCATAGTTGAAAGGTTTAGCAGCCAAAAACATTAAGTAATTGATAGTCGGTTGTTACGTGAACTAAAAGAAAAAATTAGAAACCTAAAAGAATAACTGGATAGTTATTTTCTTGGAAGTAAAAATAGAATGGGAGCCACTGGTTTCGACCAGAAGAGAGAAGCATCCGGGCCGGGGGAGTTCGAAAGCCAGAGAAAGAAAATAAAAAGAGAAACAGGCTCGTAGCTCAACTATTTTAATTCTCTTTTACTATGAGTCATATTATTTATTTTATATTTGTTTTGTTCATAATTATGAAAGGCTAAATTGTTAGACTGCCTGGGTTTGGATGAATACTTTGTAGACTCATTTATTTTTGGTTTTTGGATTATTATTAATTGGTTCATGCTATGTATTTGGTTGTGATGCATATGCGTATTTAGTATTAACTTATGGTCAATTTATTGCTCCATATGTGTCTTTATGAATGTCTTTCATGTATGGATGCATATTAGGTTGTTTACTATGTGTTTACAACTAGTTTATGGTTTATTGTTAATGTATTATATAGGAACGATAATTAAGAGTTTAGAGATATCTAGTATTATGTGACTTGAGCGGTCGGGTGGTAATTAAGTGTTGTTCATTTTTGTCTTTTGCGGGTTTGGGTAGTGATTTCACGGGAGTGAATTGCCCTAGATTACCTTAGATTCTTACGGATCCGAATTATAACCAAATTCAATAAGAATACCCCTTTACACCTTAGGGTGTTTTGTGATTAGATAGACCGGGAGGTAATTTAGTCTTTGGGTATCTTAGCATAGTTAGGTAAGGTGAGACTAGGAGGTGATCTAAACCATTAAACTGTTGAGCTTTACATGATATTTAGGGTTCTTAGGTATTGTTGTTTAGACCAGGAAGTGATCCAGCATATTTATTCCTTAGGTTTCATATTTTTAGAATCCGGTTTCCAGTCATAAATCCAATTCTGAGAATTACGAATTGACTAGTAGGAGTCCTTGCCTTGGTAGTTGTTTCCCCATTTGAGTTCCAACTCGATTTGTTCATGGCTAGTTTTCATGCCAGTTTTAGTTTAAGTATGCTTTAGTTTATAGTTAATAATTAAAAACAAAAAAATCAATTAATTTAGTTTAGTTGAGTTGAGTCAAAGTCTAGTTTAGGTGTCGCTGGTGTCCTTTGGGTTCGATATCCGGATTTCATTAGGCTTTATTACAATCGATAGGTACACTTGTATGTCTAGTGGTCTAGAATTAGGAGAATCCATGTTTATAAATTTAAAACTAGAATGTCTAGGTTAGGCTTAGTTTTTTATAGGCCGCATTTTGCACATCAAGTTTTTGGCTCTTTTGCAAGGATACCTAGGCGAGAGCGAAACTAGCTTTGATTGAACTTAATTGGTTAATTGGTCATTTTGTGTCTTGAGTTGTGGTGTGTCTTGTGAGTCCGTATCTTAGATTTAGCGTACCTAGTCATTTTTAGGATAATTTAGTTTCTATGTTATTTTATCGAGTCTAGTTAGTATGATTAATAAATCGAGCCAGTTTAGGAGTATTTTATATCGAAGATGTTGGAAAGAAATGATGTTGGAAAGAGCTGAAGAAGAGGAACGTGAAAGAGTCTAAAATTAGAGGCAATGGAAGTCAGGCTTGATGAGTTGATCAATATAGAAAGACTCCATAAATTAGAGGCAATGGAAGCTAGGATTGATTGATAGAAATAGATAAACTCCGTAAATTAGAGGCACTACAAGCTTGGATAGATGAGTTGAGTGCTAGATGTCAAATTGAGATTTTTCTTACAAGGAGCAGCAAGCCGTCTATGAAGAGGAGGAGGTTGTGTATCAGGATATCACTTTGGCACCAAAGACGATAATGGATGAGCCAGTCCCACCTCCGGTTCAGCAGGATGCTAAATCTACCGATCAGTGTCCCATGTTTTGGAGCTATGAAATAGAACCAACGGATGATGACTTCTGGAGTGATGATGATGAGGATGTGATAGAGGAGAAGGAATTGAAGCCAGTGGATTACACGGATCTTAGTGAAGATGCTGTTGAGGAGCCACTTGACCAGATGGAAGATGACGAAAAGGAGGAGAATGCATCACCTTAGGAGGATGAGTTTCGTGATGAGTTGGTAGGTTTACCAATTTTTGAAGAACATGAAATTTGACTCTATTGGCGATTTTATCTACTTAGAGATACTAATCATGGGGAAGCCAGCAATGGCGATAAAGCGAACACCAACTGAAAAAGAAGAGGAAGTGGCAACAAAGGATTATTAGAATATTGTGGTAGTTGAGTCACGGCATCATATGAAGGCTAGCATGTCTGTGAAGGAACTAGATACTGGATCGCCACCAAAATCGACAGAGCCACAGAAGAGGGCACGGAGATACTTGGATCAACACGTTTTGAGGGTCCAATTATGGCACATTAAGAGTTATACGACAACACTGACCTACAAGAATAACCGGTTTCCTCATTATATGCCACGTATTAGGTTTGGTCCGGGTAGGTTTAAGTATTGGTGGTCCGACTCGTTTGAATGTTTTAAATTACTTTTTAGTTTCACTATGTGTTATTTGTTTAAAAATGTTGGACGGGGTTGGATAAAAGAAAAGCCTCCTGATTGAGATTTCGGGAGCGAGTCCAACTGAAGACTCTTCTGTAAACTTAATGCTTCCCGGGAGGCAACCTGGCAATATGTCTTGTTTTTATTTTTGGTTTTCCTTCTTTGCTGTGCTATGCATTTTCTGTTTTTGCTTTCAGGATGCTCTAGGATTGCTTGTGGAAGTTTGGTGATTTAGGGTTTGAAGCAAGTGTGGGGAGGCCATTTGATGATTGATTGATGCATTCGTTCGTGAGAGACGATACTATTGATATATTCTACTCTCCTTATTTAAAATCTCATCATCGAGATTTATTGGAATAAGTACAGATATTTCCGTTTCATTTCTGAGTAAAATTCCCAAGTATATTATGGTACTCGTCTTGAATTCCATTTCACTTTGACAGAAAGAATCTCTTATGCTTGAGATTCTTGGTTTTTCTATCTTCAATTTGTAAAGGTTTCTTAATGAATTTCAATTTTTCGTCAACCTTTATATCTTGAAGGGGTGCTTTTAATGATTCATTAGCTGAGAGGTTGCTTTCTTGAATTCCATTTCACTTCCTTAAGTTACTTACATGAAAAACATTATGTACACTAGCCATTTCTTCTGGTAACTTTAGCTGAGAGGCTACTCGTCCAATTCGTTTAATGATTTTGAATGGTCCAATAAACCTTCGACTCAACTTTCCTTTCTTGCCAAATCGAACTACTTCTTTCCATGGAGACACTTTCAGTAGCACTTTATATCCAACTTGAAATTTCAGTGGTTTGCGTCGATGATCTGCACAACTCTTCTAACGATCTCATGCAGTTTTCAATATTTCCTTGACTTTAATTATCTTGTCGGTAGATTATTGGACAATTTCAGGACTTGATAATTTATTTTCTCTTATTTCCACCCAACACACTAGGGTTCTACACTTTTGTCTATAAAGTGCTTCAAATGGGACAACATTTATACTTGTATGATAACTGTTATTTTAGGACAATTCTATTAGTGGTAAATGGTAATCCCAGTTTCCACCAAAATCTATTACACATGCTCTTAGCATATCTTCCCATGTTTGTATGGTCCTTTCATTTTGACCATCAGTTTGTGGATGGTATGTTGTACTCATGTTTAGTCTTGTTCCCATGGCTATTTCGAAACTCTCCCCAAAGTGCGAAGTGAAGCGACTATCTCGATCAGACACGATGGATAATTGAACTTCATGTAATGAAACTATTTTATTCACATATAGTTTAGCTAAGTTTTCCAATTTGAAAGTTTCCTTCATTGGTAGGAAATGAGCCGATTTTGTTGATCAATCGACAATTACCCAAATTGTGTCATTACGTATTCTTGTTTTAGGTAATTTGGTAACGAAATCCATTGTTGTCGATTCCCATTTCCATACTGGTATCTCTACTTGTTGAAGTAATCCTGATGGCTTCTGATGTTCGACTTTAACCTGCGAACAAGTTAAACATTTCGAAACGTAACTAGCTATGTCCTTTTTCATTCCTATCCACAAATAGATTTTCTTCAAATCTTGATACACCTTATCATTTCCAGGATGCATCGTATGAGCTTCTTCGAGAATCCATTCTCATAGATTTATTTGGTTATCCATATTCTTCTTTTATAGAACTTCCAAATTCCATTTTCATTTTTCTCCAATTCTTTTATCTTTCCTTTAAATCCTTCAGTATCTTCAGTAATAGCTGCTTCTTGGGCGCTTCTCAATTTCTCTATTAAATAAATTTGCAAATTTAATCTGAGACCACACACTCGTTGTAGTTTCTCATGTTTCTTAGGGCATAAAGCATCTGATACTACATTAGCCTTGCCTTTACGATACTGAATTTTACAATCATAATCACTAAGAATTTCCATTAGCGTCTTTGTCTCATGTTCACTCCTTTTAACCAAAAATATATTTTAAAATTTTATGATCCTGAATATAGTAAATATACCACCATACAGATAATGCCTAAAGATGTTTAGGCAAAGATTATCGCTCCCAATTCTAAGTTATCTGTTGTTTAATTTTCTTCATGCTTCTCCAGTTGTTTGGACGTGTAAGCAATTACATTTTCACGTTGCATAAGGACACATCCCAATCCTAATTTGGAAGCATCACAACAAATTGTGAAATCTTTAGTTCCTTCTGGTAAGCAAGTATTGGGGCATTTGTAAACTATTGCTTTAAAGTAAGCTTCTTCTTGCTTAGATCCCCATTCAAACTTGACAGACTTACACGTTAACATTGTTAACAGAATTGCTATCTAGGAAAAATCCTGGATGAAGCATCTATAGTATCATGCTAATCCTATGAAACTTCGAATTTCTTTAGGAGTTTTAGGAATTTCCCGTGTAGATTTAAGAATCAAGTGCCCTAGAAATTGTACTACTTGTAACCAAAACTCACACTTAGAGAGTTGTCATAAAGCTTCTCTTTTCTCAATAGTGTTAACAGCATATGAAGATGTTTGATGTTATCCTCGCTATTTTTGGAATAAATAAGTATATCGCCTATAAAAATAATTACAAATTTATCCAAATACGGTTTACATATTCTATTCATCATATCCATAAATGCAGCTGGGGCATTGGTTAGACCAAACGGCATAAATGTGATCTCATAATGATCATCTGTACTTTCAGTTGATGGTATCCTGAACGTAAATCGATTTTAGAAAAATATTGAGCTCTTTGAAGTTGATCATCAATTCTCGGCAGTTGATAATGATTGTTAATTGTGACTTTATTCAATTCTCTATAATTGATAAACATACACATCCACCCATCTTTCTTTTGGAAAAATAGCACCGGTGCTCCTCATGGTGATGAGCTTGGTCGTATAAATCTTTTTTCTAGAAATTCATCTAATTGCTTCTTTAGCTCTAACATTCTATTAGCGCTAATCAATACGGTGCTTTAGCAATTGGTGTTGTTCCAGGTATCAAATGAATTCTAAATTCCACTTCACGATTAGGTGGTTGTCTCGAAGGACGTTAGAGTATTCTGATACTTCTGAATTTCCTTTAGCTATTTTCCTTTGGCGTTAATGATTACTGAAAGTAAATATACTACGCGTTGCTTTCTTAGATAGTTTGCCTCTCTCACTAATATGAACATTTTTAGTCTTATTACACTGGATTATGATCATCTCACTAATATGAAGCCTTTTCTCAATGAATTATGATCATCTCTATTGTTGGCGTATGAATCTCAACAAATGTCTTGTTACACTGGATTCGAGCATGATTAGCTACTAACCAATACATTCCTAATATGACATCGAATCCAGCCAGATTCATTGGAAGTAAATTTGATTTAAATTTTTGACCTAGTAACTCTATATTTTCTTCTTGAAGTATTTCACGAATATGAGTGGAATTTCCATCGGTTGTTTTTACCCTGCACACTTGATTAAGTTTGGCCAATGGGTGATTGAGAGTTTGGCAGAACATCGTATTTATGAAACTTTGATTTGCTCAACAATCAAACAATTAATTAGTGTAAACGTCATTAATAAGAAACGTACCCACCATCACGTCCAGGATCATTGCTGCTTCTTGTGTTGTAAGCACAAAAGCTCATGCGCTCTTCTTAGGTCTGTCTGCATTATTTTCTTTGATTTCAGGCATCTTTGTCAGCTTTGGGCACTCTGGACGAATATAACCTAATTCCCCGTAGTTATAGCAAGTATGAGTTTCTTTCCTTTTACATTCTTCATTCGTATGACCAGCCATTTTACAAAAAATGCAATATCAAACTTTCTTAAAAAGGCAGTTCCCTGAATGCTTCTTTTTTACATATTTTACTTAAAGGTTTAACATATGACTGGCCTGCTCCTTTCTTCCTATTATCCAAACAAAGTTCTTGGTAAATTTTCTGGGCTAGCTCTTTTTTTTTATATTCATGTATTGTTAGAATCTTATCCGTATAATTAACACATATGTTAATACATTTATTTCCTAACTCTTATGTTTAAGACTAGGTATTATTAGAATACCTATGCTGCTTAACCCCGAGAGAGGAGCCCTGAACGCAAGTAGTGGTATCAGCGTTTATTAAAATATTTTGCAGTGGAAATCTCATTAGGATCGTAATTAGGAAATTTATTCAGAGTTTAAAACACCATGGTTTACATTTCCTAAATTGGAATAAAATCCGCATTTATATGTATAAAGGTTTTATAGGAATAAACTCTATTTTACAAAACATGCTTCTTTATTCCGGTGATAAGCAACTTATTTAAGCCGGAAGGCCCATACGCATCATTCATGTGTCTTTAACAAGTCACCTGAAATATTTTTTAAAATATTTACTGAAAATGAAAATACAGGTAAGTACATTCATTTGTAAATGACACATTTGTACAATTACAGTATTAAGATGTTTTTACATTTGTCTTCTTACAAATTGGTATTTGTCACTCGACTTATTGCCTAGCACTTGTCAAATAAGTAACGTGTAATAAGGAAAGCCTTGTATACAAAACCCCGCATACCAGTAGTAACCATCTGGTAAGTCTACAAAGACTTAATCACTATAATGTAACTGAGAATAGTTTGAAAACATTTGGACTATATCTGTCATGAGTTATATAGGTTTAAAAATCTCAATGACAGATATGGAAAACTGGTTATCTCACAAAATTGTCAGTTGTAAAAAAACTCGAATTCTTACCTTGTAGGTTTACTGTTTATGAGCTTCCTAGTAATTAAGAACCTAGTTTAACACAATATAGTTTGTGTTAATATAAACCGATAATCGTAATGATAATCACGAGAGTAAAAACTTTATGCGATAACACAAAGTCTCACCTTGTTTAGGCAGAGATTGGAATTCGTGTATCAAAGCTTCTTTCGATCGGATTAGGGTATCGTTCCGGAGATTCGGTATTATACCAATACCCTATCGCACTACTAGTGTTTCCTACGAAAATTTCCAACGCATTTCTTACGAATGTTATTTCCAACAAGTTTCCAACGAAATTCCTACGAAAAAAGAAAACCCAAAATTTGCAACGGAATTGTGACAATATAGTGACAAAAAGCAATTGTGTTGCAAATGCGTAGTAAATATTCCAACGCATTTACAACAAAATAATAGTTGCACGCTTTCATTTAACACTTTCGTGAGAAATGCGTAACAAAGAAACACAAAATAAATAAATAATAGCTTTCGTTGGAAATGCGTAGGAATGATTCCAACGCCATTAATCTTATTGATGCTTGTTTTTAATATAATAATTGTTTTATTTATAATTAAGTTATATTTATCGTTAGTAATAATCTAACTAATATATTAAAGCAAAACCAATTTGTCCACTTGTCCTTCTCTTAGGGTGTCCACCTAATGTTCCATGTCATCCACTTTCTATACTTATAATTTCCACATAATTAATCAATTAATTTTAATCCTAATGCTAATTAACATTTAAACCAATATATAACACAAGCATTGGTCAAACTTAACATTTAAAGTTTTGAATTCATAACTTAACATTTACTTTAACTTTATCACATCTAATCTAACTAATATATTAAAGCAATACAAATTTGTCCACTTGTCTTTCTCCTATGGTGTCCACCTAATGTTCCATGTCATCCACTTTTCATGCTTATAATTTCCACATAATTAATCAATTATTTTTAATCCTAATGCTAATCTTCTTACTATACTATTAATGCAAAACAAGATATCCACATGGGCTTCAAATAGAACGTCCATATAAGCTTACAAGGTTTCCATCTCTAGAATTGTCACATAATTTATTAATTAATATTTTCTAGAATCATAACCTCACTAATTAATGTTTTCTAGAATCATAACCAACTATTTCCTTTCAAATGATTTAAAAACCAATTTTGAATACAGTTAATTATTTATAACTAATTTTTGCTACATTTTTTTAGCATGACTATTACTTTAGCAATTTAATGATTTGTATATTTATACAGTTTCTTATTCACACCATTTATACTAGGGGTGTTCATCGAATCGAATAACGAATTTTCAAGTTAAATCGAATCGAATAATCCGAATAATTGTTTTTTTTGCCGGTATTCGTATTCGATTAAAAGTTGAACTATTCGATTCATATTCGTATTATATGCCCAATTCGAAATTCGATTCGAATTCTTATTTGAAATTCGAATCGAATTCGAATAAATTCGATTTTCATTCGAATAAATACAATCTAACTCAAGTTTACCTATGCTAAAAATTTGAAAACCATAATCATAATTGCAAAAGAAACATAAAAATTTAAAGTAGCTACAATATCACATGATAATAAATTCAAAACTAAACTACAAATAGTATAAATTCAAAATATTCAAAACGAGAAGTAAATAATACTCATATTAGTATAGGCTAGGAAACAATAATATGGCATATTGGGTTTAATAATTTGTAATGAACATTTATTATTAATGGATTTGACACAAATAAAAAAATATTATATATATACATATATGTATAAATAATTTGAATTCGAATTTCGAATCGAATCAAATAATAAATCATAAATTCGTTTTCGATTCGTATTCGATTAATATACTCGAATACGAATTCGAATTTTTTAAAACCGAATTCGAATCTTAATAATCGAATTCGAAACGAATCGAATTTCAAATGTTTCGAATGCGAATCGAAATCTGAACACCCCTAATTTATACATATTTTTCCTGCATATTGTGGTTTTGCAGAAAACAATATAAAGAATTCTTATGATAGCTATATATATATATATATGACGTTTGAAATTTTTTCCACCCGTGTGTAAACGGGCCACTCTCCTACTAGTAATAGTATAACTTTTTTTTTTAATATTGGGCTTGACAAATTTATTATTTATTAATTGATTTATATAAAATTTAATTTATTATATATTTTGATAAAAAATTTAAATGAGCCTAACGTCGGCTCGAGCTTGTGTATACATTATTCATGTTTGAATTTCGAAAGGAAGTTTCTATTTTTTATGCCATTTCTGAAAAAAAAAAGATCATGATTATTTTAGTTTTTGTATTTTTTTTTAATTTGCAATATTTTTTTGTTATAAATACGTAGATTTTGTTGAAAATGCATTGAAAACTTGGAAAAAATACAATTACTATGTGTTAATAATTATTTTCTTAAAGGAGACACACACATATATATATATAATAAAGAGAAAAACAAAAGACCATGACTAGCAAGAAACTAGATGGGCCACAAACGGAAAGACTGTTACAGCTACACCAAGGGATTCATCATATATTCGGTCGAAGTAACACAACATTGACTAGAACTAGGGGTGCGCTTTTTAACCGTACCCTAATATGAACCCAGCCCGAATAACCTGACCCAAATTTACCCTACCTGATTAAACTCATATGCCGAATACTAGATTAAAAAGTCGGGTCGGTACTTGGGTTGAAATACCCAAAATCGGGTAGACCCGAACAACCGGAGGTAGGAATGATGCATGTATCCGTTGTAGTTATTAATAATATTATGTTTGTAACACGCTTATGCAAGCCACCGATTGGGTTATCTGAGAAGACTCCAATTCAAATATATTTATAAACAATCCAAGATTAATGGATTCCATCCTTAATGTTGCCGACTCAGATTCAAGTTACAAAACATACCTACTAGCAGCAATATGTGTAAATTGCAATTGAGTATCAATATCGTTCTTCAATAAATCATAATTGAAAAGCATATGGTTGTATGTTGAATTTTATTTGATTATGGTTGTATGAAAGTTTAGAATATAGTTTTATTTATTTATGATCTTATTAAAGGTGAATAATTTTTTATTTTAATTTGTTAAACCTGAAATCCGACCCGAATTTACCCGACACATTCAACTCGAAACCCCAAAAAACCCAAACTCATATGGGTTGGTTCTTGGGTTAATTTGCTATAAGCTCAAACTCGAACAACCAAAAGAACACCCTTAACTAGAACGACTATTATACCAAAAAAAATAAGTTGAAGAATATTGTCATAAAGACCCTCCTTGATTCCTTTCGATTATAAAATAGTGTGATTTCTCATTCTCCAAATAATCCACCAACTGATAAATAATTGATCCTGCTAAATCGTTTTAAGAAAGAACTGGACGAATTGAACCGAACCAAGCTAAAACAGAGAAAGGAGCTCGATCCATCAATAACACAATTCCAAACCAAGAAACAATTTTACTTAAGATCCCAAGGATAATAGGGATACTACCAAAGATGTGATTACTCATTTACTCGACTCACGCCAAAGATTACAAACTGAACAAAGAACATAGGGACATCATAATTTCTATTGACATCGGAACAGGTAGGAAGACGATTCAGTAAAACCCTCCAAGCACAATTAGTCGAAATAATGGCAACTGATAAAACCTACTCCTAGATCGACTTTCTTGTTTCCTTAACCGAGAATCCCACCACCCGCGTTACATTCCCAATGCCAACAATCATTACCATCTTCGAGATGTAACTATATTATTATATAATTTTTATCTTTGTTATTGTGTTTGTACGTAAGTACGTAGTATGTATGTATTATGTACATGAGTTAGATCTAATACGGAGGAGATTCTCCGTGTGAAGTTAAGCAAAGGAAGAAAAAGCTTGGCTCATGAGTTGTTTTTTCAAGACCGGCTCACTTATTATTTATTATTTAATTATTTTTATATATGTTGAGAAAAAGTTTAAATGATTGTGAAGTGTGAAATTATAAAACATATAAATATGAAGGAGATAGACTAAAAAAATATACAAGGCTTGGTAAGACTCGATAAGCCTAAACGAGTCTCCCGTACAAGACTCGAGCTTGGGCTCAATAACCAACGAGCATTATTTGAAGCTCGAGCTCGAAAAAGCTCAACTTGTTTCGAGCTTTTCATCAATCAGAGCTCAAGCAGCTCGCGAGCAGCTCAACTTGTTACTAGCTTTTTTATTGATTTGAGCTCAAGTAACTCTCGATCGGCTATGCTCATTTCGAGCTTTTATCGATCCAATTTCAACTAGCTCGCAAGAGGCGACTTGTTTTAATTTTTTTATCAATTTTAGCTCAAGTAGCTCACGAGAGCCTTGACTTGAAACCTCGCTCGTTTAAAGATTTTTGTTTGTTTTTCTTAGTACACATATATTTTATGTTTATATGAATTTTAACGACTAGTTTATATAACTAATAAGAAATTCCTTAATTGGGTTTTCCCCCCACTTTTAACACAAAAAAAATTCAACCAAAACCGATTAACCCTCCCTATCATCCCAAAACAATTAACCAACCTCTGCTCTCATGAACGAATGCTTCAAAGGTAATTCGTCAACCAATTTCTTTCGCTAAATCTAGGTGACAAAGGCTTGTAGTTTTGATGCGTATCTAATTAACATCTATGGTCTTGATTTTTGGGGTTAGTTGAGATGATTTACTTTATCTTTTGCTTTGTTCTATCATGCATACCAAGTGTTTGATAAAATGTCTAAGTGAGTTTCCGTGTATTCATGTAGTGTTTGATAAATTTTTGAATATTTTGCAAACATGGATAAAACATAAAGTGGTTAAATTTGACTTGCATATTTCTAAACAGTAGGAAAAATGATTTGGTGTGAGTTTGAAATGGTGATTAGGGTACTTTTTATGTACATTGTTGTTGTTGCCATACTTAAATGCAGGTTTAATGCAATAGCAGAGCAAGCTAAGATCACAGCAGACATATCTTTTGATTGCAGAATATAGTGCTGGTATGATCCTTTTCTTTTTGCTACATTGATATTTTTTCAACTTTTTTTAGTTGGTAACCAAATTAATAATGACAATTTTATTTGATAGAGGTGACAATAATGTGATTGCCAGCATGAAAATTAATTAATCAATGATATCACCTATTATCAATTTGTTTACATGTTTTGAATGGGATAGCTTTTTATATGATTATTGATTGTTAAATCAACATGTATTTTCTGTGAATAAATTTCAGTTAAGATATATTTATTCTAATTAAGCTTTTTTTTTTGTTGTTGTTGCAAATCATGGCTTTCTTTACGCAGGTTTGCTAAAGTGGATAATATATGGAGATGTAGTAAGTTGAAGCACATAGACCTTGCTTTAAGCTAATTGAGAACAATTGCATCATTTATTAAGGTAAGGCTGATTGACATTTCTTGAAAGTTTTTTCAATTTTTGAGTTGTATATACAGATATAATTTTTATTGAAATTGTGTGTATATATAATTATATTATGACATCATCCGGTCCAACCGATCTGACCTGCTGACCAATCAACCGTTAAAATGAGCGGTTTGATGTCTGATTTGGTTCAGAAAACATTGGGTATGATTATTAATCATATATATTTTGTTTTATTAATTATTATGTTTTAACAAATTTTTAGGTACAAGCAGTTCAATCCCAAATAGAAGAACATCTGAAAAAAGAACAGACGACATGAGAAGACGTGGAACAATGAATGAAAGAAATGGAAAACTAGCGTATGAAAAATGAGGAAGGGATTCAAAAGTTAAGATTAGTGCTATATTGTGAACCTTTTATATTTAAGTTATTGTATTTGTGGTTGATTTGTAAAACATGTTTTGCATTATATATAAGCTTTTCTGCATTTTTAGCATAATAGATTTTGATTTTGATTTTTTCATTTTGGAATTTATTTTTGAAATACGCAAGAAAAATATTAAAATAAAACATTATTAGACGTATTGGAAATGCGTAGGAAAATAAAAATAAAAAATATTTGATGCGTCGGAAATGTGTAGGTAAATCTAAAAAAATAAAAAAATCAATTATTAATATGCTTAGGAAATGCGTAAGAAAGTGAAAATACATGTTTTAATTATTTGTGTTAAATGTGTTGGAAAATGTGTTGGAAATGCGTAAAAAAATATTTCCCACGGGGCTTTTTCCTACAAATCCGTTTTTGTTGGAAATGTGTTGGAAACAATGATTTTCTACACATTTTCAACGAAAAGTGACGTGGGAAGTCGACCAGTTTTCTAGTCGTGTCGAGAAACAAGAGAGAGAGAGATGAGAATTTTGAACGAGGAATGACAGCCTTGATTAGCCTCGTTTATAGCTTAATAGAAAGTTGGTCGCATATCGCGATGGTTCAAATGAGGACCCGTAGCTAGCGTGATGACCACAAAATTTTTCGGATAATTACAAGGCTTTGCGTATGTCAACGAGCTTTGTCTTTATCCATCGCGTGACGCGACCACCAAAAATACCAAGTTGGCTCTCAAACGGCTCTCTGTGATGCGAGTGTGTGAAGTGCACCGTCAAAGCGTCACATTGTGCACATCACACTTCTTCTGGGCCGAACCCGTGCGCGTTGGGTGCCCTCGCTAAGGCCACCAAGTGCATTTTGTTATACAAGAACATTATCTTGTGAGACCTCCTCCTTATAAGGAACTCACAAGTTTGTTATTTTAGAATTGTGGGACAAATCATGCTTCCATTTCTCCAATGTGGAATATAAACCCATTTTCCTTTTGTTTACATGTTTAATTGTTACGCTAATTAAGGTCACTATTTGGCTTTTGATGATTTCAATGTCGTTTGAAATGCCCATGGATGCAATAAGTTTACTCAAGCTGACTTGAACCGTGAAAAGATGTCTTAAACAGTGCTTCTTTTCTAGAAGCTTTGGCTACGAATAATCGCTTTTTCGATCACATACCGATTTTGTTAAAGCAAAAGTTGGTGGATTTTGGCCTCCACCTGTGAATTTTACAATTCTCCGTCATACATTTTAAGGGTTTTCCCTTTTATCATCATATAAACTCAAAGAAGTTAATCTATGTAGATACGTTAACACACTTGCAATGTCGCCTCTTTAGGCTTTTACTTTGTAGGAACTAAAAGTAATTACTTATTTTTTTAACAATTACATGTACTTTAAACAAGTTTAATGACTCTGTTTAGGGGTGTGCCAAAGAGATCGTGTTCCTGGGCTTGCAAAACAAATCCAACAAGAACCTAAAATTTGACATGCAAAAACAAGTTGTGTCAGATACGTGAGCAGGCTCACAACAAGTATGTTGTGGGTTGAAAGGAGCTTGGCCCATTTAAGAAATAATTTTCATATTTTACCAATTAATACTCTAAAAATACAAATATAAAAAACTACAAACTAATGTAGATAATTGCGTTTTTATAAAAGTTGATACCGTTTTCTACTTTAGTTTTTACAATTTACGTAAAATAGCTCACTTTTTAAGTTATAAAAATAAAAGGCACATTTTATTCTTTGTAAAATGATAAAAATATAGTCAATCTACAAAGCTGTGAAATCATCCAAATCCGACCCATTTAGCTAAACGGCTTCATTTAAAACTAGACCCTAGTCCACAAGTTTTATTTTAGGTTTATTCTGTATCAATGTATCATAAATCACACACTAAATTTCATATACTAATAGTACAATATAATTGAATCAAGTGGCTTTTTTTTATTTGAAAATGACGTGACAGATGAATTATTCTTCACGTAGAAAAACAACTTGATCACACGTATTAAGTTGAGGCGGATGAAGACATGTTGTTGCTTCTTCTGTTGTAGTCATGTTGTTAAATCTGGGGCTATACATAGACTACTATTTCATACTTGTAATGTAACTTTGAATTCTCGGTGTATTAACTTTATCTAATCAATATAACAGTCTTTCTATTTACATTTTTATATTTTATTGAATCTAAACCTTGATCAAACATTGAGAGTTTTACGATCCTACACTTTCGTTATGAATTAATAAATTTTAAACAAATGGAGAGCATTTCATGAAAAATAATGAAAACAGTAACCTTTTATTTTATTTTATAAACTCCAAAAACTTATTTATTCAAATCATAAGTAGTTGCAAATAACAAGTGCTAAAAGTAATCCACGCCAAACAAGATAAAACGTACAATTCAACATTGAAATTACTAAAGAAAAGGCATTGAAAGGATACATGAAATTCTAGTAGAGACGCCTGCAAATAGTGAGACCATCACCCAGTGGAACCATAGAGATATCAATACGAGGATCAGCTGCAAGTGATTTGTTAAACTTTATAACGCTGTCCCACACTTCTTTGAAATAATCATTAAGAGGTAACTCTGGTTGTGCTACCGTCCCTAACCAAAGTGTGTTGTCATACGCCACGATCCCATTCACTTTCACCAGTTTTATTAAACGCTCGTAATAGTTGATATAATTTGCCTTGTCCGCGTCAACAAAAGCAAAGTCGAAACTTCCTTCATTATCAAACTAAAGAAAAAAGAATTATATATTTATTGCAACTTGAATCGAAACCAAATCAAACCAATCCGACCAGGTGCAAGTGGTAGTATTAGTGCCAATGTCAGCTCTAAGACAAACAAAATAGGTTAAGAGTTTTAGACCTCCTATTTTCAATGGCACACCCCCATATTATATGGTGGTGTTTATATATATATATATATATAAATATATATATATATATATATATTTGTCGTTTCAAATGCTATGAATATCTTTTTTGTATTTTGTATTTTAATTTAATTCATTGTAAGGAAGTTTGTAATACACAATGGGCATTTAAATGTTCAGAACAAAATTGAAGACACTCATGTGTATTTAAAAACTCATATCAAAACTTTAAAACACTCACAATAAAAACTTTAATCACGCATATCACAAATCTAAGATACACAGAACAAATTTCTAGCCAAAACGAATTACAAAGTTTAAACGTTTAGAACAAAAATCTAAGACCCTTAGAACAAATTTCTGATCAAAACGAACATACATTAAACATCCAGGACAAAAATCTAAGATACTCTAAACAAATTTCTATCTATAAGCAATTATTACACTCAAAACAAAACTGTAAACACTCAGAACAAAAAACTTTAAACACTCAGATCAAACTTAAAACACTTAGAACAAATATACATCTGTACACTTAAACACTCTGTTACTTTCTGTTCATGTTTAGTTCAGAAATTGAAGCTGATGTGAGGATCGATTTGTGATCTCTACACGATTTAGATTGATTTCCTTGCTCAGTTTCTGATCAAGTTCATTAACTTAACACTACGAATCCTCTATTCACGTTAAATTCAAATTGACCTAATATGACATCTTCATATCCAAAAGTTTAGGTTTAACATCAACGTAAATGTGAATTAAATCAAACTTATTCACGTAGACCGGTTAATTAGGATTGAAACAGAATTTAAGGAATTTAAATTTTTTTGCCACTGCATATTTTTTGAAATAGATGGTATGCTTACCTAATGTAGGATAAGAGATTTTTTTTAGTAGAACCCTTACCTTTATATAATATAATATCACCACCATATAAAAATACTTTGTGATTATATATGTAGGGTTAGGTTATAATAGGAAGTATAGTTTTTGTAGGAATGATAAAAAGTAATCTTATCCATTGATTTTGAATATGGAGGGTTGAGATTAGTTTAGAGGGAAATCAAGTGTGAACACAAGGTAAAGGGCATAAAAGAAATAACACATTTGTTGACTTTCTCTCTCCACATGCAAGGCACATGCCAAATTCCCCCATCATTTTAAAGCGTCCATAACTTTTTTTTACTACGTTTTTACTGAAAAACAAATTCACCATAATAACAAGTGTCTTTTATCTTTTTTATATGAGTACCATATTGTAATATAAAAATAAAAAAAAATTAGCGGGTTTTTACAAATTGTGTCTTATCAAATTATGTTTTACAAAATTGTGTTATACAATAGTATTTTTCATTGTGTTTTTTCCATTGTATTTTTTACATTGTGTCATACAATTGTGTTTTTTTCATTGTGTTTTTTTTTCATTATGTTTTTTTCTATTGTGTTTTTACATTGTGTTTTTCATAGTGTTTTCTATTGTGTTTTTTCGGACTTTTCCGGCGAGGTGGTGCCGGTGGGTGACGGTTGTGGTGGCGGTGGGCGGTGGAGTGGTGGTGGTTGTAGAGAGTAAATATGTAATTGAGTTTTATATAAGTGGGTTTTTGAAATGAAATTAACACAACAAGAAAATTGCGTATATATGTCGCCGCTAATAGTAGTAAAAATCGCCGCTAATAGTATTAGCGGCGACATCTCGGCGCTAATAAGTCGCCGCTGATAATTTGTCGCTAATAGTCACATGTCGCCGCTGATAAGTGCCCGTCGCCGCTAATACTCTTTCGCCGCTAACAATATCTTTCGCCGCTAATATGTAAGGTTTTAGCGGCGACCACTGTCGCCGCTAATAGTAGCAGACAATAAATAAATATATATATAATTTTTGTATGTGTGTGTAAAAATATAAATCATTACATTTTTGTAGCCATAGCTACTATAGGATGCCGTCATCCCCCCCTCTTCCCCGGTTTGTGCATTGCTGCTTTTGTCGGTTTGCTGTGTTGACCGACGACCGGTTTTCATGTGACACGGTCTGGAAAAGGTCGACAGATTTCTTCCAGCTTTCTTCACTCATCTCCGTGGGGGTTTTGCTCTTTGTTAAGTCTATATTAGCATTTCCACCCACAGCCTTATAATGGCCTTTTGCTTTGCTTTTTCGATCTCTATATCGCTTTGAGATCACAAAGTCAATGCCACCCTTTAACAAATATTTTTGTGGATCTTGCTCTATCTCTTGTAAATTGAAGTATCGCTAGGAAACAAATAAAAGAAACTAGTTAATTAAATAAAAGACAAATAATTAAATGAAGAATATTCAAATTAACAAATCACTTACACCGAAATGCTCGAACAAAGCATTTTTCGCCCAACTTTCCTTGTCAAAGGCGATGTTCCTCCCCATATATATTCCCACCTCATGAATAAACATTTCGGCAACCTCACCAATCGGAATGAATGTAGCACTCCTGTCAAATAAGAGAGACAAAGGCCCCCCCATTTTTCTTGTATGCAGCTGCCAATTTCTTATTTTTGGCAAGACCTCGTCCCTTACGTCGAGCAGGTAATGATACAAATAAAATTAAAATTTATTAGTCTCAACATGTATATTTATAACAATATATCTATTTATAATAAATGAATAAAATATAGTAAATAAATAAATTATAGTAACCCTTACCATCCTCCTCGTGAACACCTCGCCGAAAACCACCTGGAGGTGGCGGATCCTCGTCACCATCGCCGCCATGTCCTCGAGGCATGACGTCCGCCATGATCTTAAAAGTTATAAGATAAGCAATACAAATATATAATACGATTCAAGTTTTCTATTGCTACATAAAAATACAAAGTTTTCTTATAACCAGATACAAATACAAATTACAACTATTATTTTAATCAAACTCTCCCTTGGATTCTTTAGTGTCTGCTTCTATCCCTCCGTGTTGTACTCAAAATCATCCTCGTCATTATCACTCTCGTCATCAGACAATGTATTAGCGGTAACCTTTGGCGGATTAACGTCACTTGACTTCTCACCCACAGTGACATGAGAAGAGGTGTTTAACAAGTATTGAGTAAAGTCAATGGAAAGTAAACAATTAGATGAAGAATTGTTATGAACAACGTCAAGATCTTCTACTAAGTCATTGTCAACATTTTGAGCATTTTTAACGCGGCCGTCATTTAATGTAGGTAGATCCCAAATTTTTCGATGATTAACATTCTCGACAACCCATCGGTGGTTATTATTTTGGTTTCCTCGACAAGGTTCTTGAATGTAAAACACTTGTTTGACTTGCGAAGCAAATATGAGTTGATCTTCTTTGTCCCATTCGTGCTCTGTGTTGATACCGGTGATATTATTATCATGTCTAACACCCCTTCGAGTATTAAACCACTTGGACCGAAATAGGACAGTTGAATACCCATTTCCATAACACAACTCAATGATCTCTTCTACTTGGCCATAGTATTTCTTATGGTTCACTCCTTCTGTTAGAACCCCGGAGTTTTGCGTTGTTCGTTCTACGTCACGACCATGCACCATAAACCGAACACCGTTGACTATGCAAGCACTGTAAGTAAAGGAATTTATTTCCGCACCCATTGAAAGAGCATACAACTCTAGGTGGAATTCAGGAGAATTGTGTACTTTCATCGAATATAACTAACAAATATAGAATAATGTATTACTTCATCAGGTAAATGCATAACTAAATGAAAAGGGAAATACCTAACAGATTATATGGATTACCTTCTCGAGAAACCTCTTCGGAAATTTAGTTTTAACATCATCTTGGGGATGTTCATATTTGAATTCACTAAGTCGACGACAAAGTTATAGACCCAAAAAGGAAAGAGAAAATACTTAACAGATTATAAAAAGTTAAAGAGATGAGCACTTACTTCATATAGTCCCTAACTTCTTGATAGCTATCGAGGACAAACCATTCGAAATTGAGCTTCTCATTGATAGTAAGATATTTGATCTTCTTTGCGCTAGCCAGGCGACATCTAGACTCAAACACCCACAACTTAGTTTTTTCGACAACGGCATCTTCGTTTCTGTCGGGGCAATTGAACCTAGTTTAAACATCTCGAAGATACATCGAACAAAATGATAGAGCCTTTTTAGCAACATAACCTTCAGCTATAGAACCTTCTGGCCTTGCCTTGTTTCTGACATAATATTTTAGTTTTTTCATGTACCTTTCAAACGGATACATCCATCTCATATAGACCGGACCTCCACGAAGTGCTTCATCTGGTAAATGCAAAACTAAATGAACCATAATGTCTAACTTGCACAATATCAAAAGAACGGCTTTCTTTGCTTTCTTCATATCATCTACCAATAGTGTTCTTGAACAAAGCTGCTTAAAGAACGTGCAAAGGTCTACTATAGGCGTATAAATATCTTTGGTCAAAAACCCTCGAACACCAATTGGTAACAAGCGTTGCATAAGAATATGACAATCATGAGATTTCAACCCAGTAATGTTAGAGTTGTTATCTGTGACTCTCTTGCTGATATTATATCCAAACCCATCCGGCAGTTTAACATCTTTTATAAATTGACAGAAAAGCTTTCGATCACCGACCTTTAATGAGTATTTTGGTTGGGGCCTATAAAACTTGATACCCTTTCGTTCCAACCATTGTGTTCTTCGAATATTTAGATTTTTCAAGTCGACTCGTGCATTTTCCGTGTCTTTGGTTTTATCGTTCATTAGAATAGTACCCAGTAAACTATCACACACATTTTTTTCGATATGCATTACATCTAAGTTGTCCTTCAGCTGGAGAGAGGACCAATACTCAAGTTCAAAAAATATGCTTCGTTTGTTCCAGTTCAACTCGAAATCCTCTCGCTTTCTCTTAACACCTCCAAAATCGGGATGCTTGCCCAGTACACGATAAAGTAGACGACTGAGTTGATCTTCTATGTCAGCAGCCTAAAATGTTTCGGAGGGGATCTTGTCTCGGGCTCGCTGTTAAAGTCCAAACTTTTTCTCCACGCATGGTTAGCATGTAAGAATCGGCGATGACCGACATATACGACTTTATTTGTTACATGCATTGAAGGAGTGTCTTCATTACAAGTCGGGCATGCCTTGTAGCCCTACCCGCTCCAACCAGATAGACTACTACGAGCTGGAAAGTCGTTTATGGTCCATAATAGCACCGCCTTCATTGTGAAGAATATGTTTGTCGCCGCGTCTTTAGTACGTACGCCTTCTTGCCACAAATGCTTAAGATCACATACCAAGGGCTTAAGGAAAACGTCCATGTCCTTTCCAGGTGATTTAGGGCCAAGAATTAGCAAGGATAACATGAATGAGGACTCTTTCATGCATAGCCATGGAGGCAAATTGTATGTGGTGAGTACAACTGGCCACGTGCTATGAACCAAAGACATGTTACCAAACGGATTGAAACCGTCAGCTGCAAGCCCTAGGCGAACATTTCGGGGTTCCCTCGAGAAAGTAAGGTACTTTTTATCAAATTCTTTCCATGAAGATCCATCGACAGGATGACGCATCGTACCATCTTCTGATCGTCCGGTACTGTGCCATATCATTTCTTTTGTCGTATGCCTCGAACAATACAAACGTCTTAGTCTGGGGGTCAAAGAAAAGTATCGTAACACCTTGTGAGGTACCTTTTTGCCATTTGTTTTTGTATCAACCCACCGACTCTCGTTACAAACAGGACAATTCTGCAACGATTGGTGTTCTGCCGAGAAGAGAGCACAGTCATTTTTGCACACATCGATCGACTCATACCCCATGCTAATCTTCTTTAATGTCTTTTTCGCTTCATAATGCGAAGCGGGAATCTTGTTGCCTTCTGGATGTGAAGATTGCAACAGCTCGAAGAGCCCATCAAGCGAACTATTAGTCCATTTGTTTTTCACCTTTATATGCATAAGCTTTGCTAAAAAGTTGAGGGAAGAAAACTTGGTACAACCAGGATATAATTCTGACTGGGCTTCCTTTAACAACTCTTCAAAATCATCACGGACATCGCTACTGTTTGAACCCGAGTCCCTATCATCAACGTTGGTATCCTCTTCCCTACGCTCATTCATAACGTCTTCGATAACGTCGGCCATATCGTTAGTTGGCGTAATCTCGTCTACAATCACAACAGAAGAAATTAAACTTTCGCCATGATAGATCCACTCAGTGTACGTCCGACAAAATCCATATGCACGCATATGACCTTTTATAGTTTTGTAAGGTATTACTAAAGAATTCTGACATTTTGAACACACACATCTTACAAAGCCTCTGCTATCAACTTGGTTTTTGCACATCTCGATAAAAGACTGTAGTCCTTGCTGATACTCAGTTGATCTAATGCTTGGATTGGTAATCCAATTTTATCGGCGGA
Organism: Bidens hawaiensis; assembly: GCF_021521415.1. NCBI lineage: Eukaryota > Viridiplantae > Streptophyta > Magnoliopsida > Asterales > Asteraceae > Bidens > Bidens hawaiensis. The sequence goes on along the minus strand of NW_027500742.1, from coordinate 2,509 downwards.
CATGATCATACAACTGAAACATAATTTAGGGTTTCATGCTACGGGAAAATATTAGAAGATTGTTTGGACGGCCGATTAAGTATTTACAAGGGTAGGTTGCTAAACCCACCTTTTGAATACTTTATCTCATATATGAATATGTATTACGCGATTGTTTGTTTAAGAAAAATTCGGCAGTATTTCCCCTTAGCTCCCAAGTATATAATATATATATATATATATATATACCTACCCGAGGAGCAAAAGGAAAATGACAACCGAACCTTTCTTAAATGAACAATCATGTAATACACATTCACATCCTAAATGAGATAAAGTATTCAAAAAGGCAGTCCTAAAATGGGTACAACCCAAAATTGATTTCTAACTCAATTTTGGGCGGGTATTCTAAAGTTCGTGATGATTAAAATGAGTCGGTTTAATCTTCTATTTTTTTATAATAAATTCATTACACTTGTAATATTTGAATAATAAAATTATAAGTAAACTTTGAATACTTGAATAATAAGTAAACTTTAAATAATCCGGCACCATTGTTTATAAAATAATATTTGAATAATAAAATAATAATATTTGAATAATATTTAAATAATAAGTAAACTGTGAACTAAACTGTTAATCACGATTTTTATTATAAAAACCGAAACAGAACCATTAAATTTCATAACGAACCAAACCAAACTACAAACGATATTACAAACACAAACTACAACCGTGAAACCAAAAAAAAAGTATATATATAACCGACCGACCAAAATTTAACAAAAAAAAAAAAAAAAACAACAACCGTGAAACCAAACCGTGAACACCCTACTAATTAACACCACATATTAGTCCTAATTAACATGTTAAAATAAACAGATCTGCTCACTGGCTATTTATAAAATAAACAATCTCAAAAATTATAATAAACAAAGATTAAAACATACATTTCCCAGTGTCGGAGTGGTGGCCAAAAGTGGTGGTAGCGTCGAGTGGTGGCCGGCATGGTATGGTTGCTTCGGACTGGTGCACGGAGTGGTGGCCGACGTCGGAGGTGACCTCAATCACAAAACAAACAAGAAAAATGAGATATAAAACATACCTAAGAGGCCGAAAAGTGAAATAAAACATACCAAAATGGAGACGACGGGTGGAGACGACGGCGACGAGTGGCAGCGTCGGAATGGAGACGACGGAGAGAAGAGAGGGATGGCCGGGAGAGAAGAGAGGTGTGGACTGTGGAGGCTGCAAAAAGAGAGGGAAGAGGGTTTTGTTTTCCCGCTAACACTATTAGTGGCGACGGTGGTAACAAAAAACCAACGGCCAAGATTAAAACATACGCGGATCACCAAATGTCGCCGCTAATGACTATGTCGCTGCTAATAATCATTTTTCTTGTAGTGTAAGTGGATTTTGATATTTAAGTGTTAGACTAAAATACCATCATTCCTAGCTTTCTTAGGAAAATCAAACTTCTTATTTGAACCTAACCCCTATATATGTATAACACCATACTAAACAAGTATAGGCAACATAGTTCATGTCCAACAAACAAATTAAAAAATAATTTGTTTATAATAAATTATAAAGTACGAAGTATAAAGTACAAAGTAAATATGAGTGATTTTGATGCGAGAAGAGAATTCATTGATATAATTGATTTGAGAGGTTTAAATTTATATGGAAAACATTTCTTTTTATTTTGTTTTTATTTATTTACTCTTCATTTGGAAATATATACCCTCAATGTTTACCGATTTAAAATGGTTATTTTCTATGTATATTTTAAAAAGTTTTAAAGATATGATTGAATTTTTTTAAATAACTCTAAATTACGACAACAAGGTAACCATAATTTTTAGTAACATAATTTGTATTTTTTAATAACATAATTTGAATTTAAAACTAAAATCCTTTTTAGTTAGTTGTTTAATCTATTTTTAATATTTTTAAAATATCTTTGTTTGTTTTTAAGTGAGATTTTTGATTTTTTTTTAAATTGAAAAATAATCATTTTGATTTTTTTTAAATTCCACGTGAAATAAATGAAATATTAATTTTTAATACGCCTGAGTTTCCCATATTTTTAGGCTGAGACAAAGAGAAGCTAATAAATATTATTTTTTTAAATTTCTTTTTATTTTCGGCGAGAAGTTTTCTATTTTTCACGCCACATCAGTAAGAATCTTGACACTTAGCGGGCTGCTATTGGTAATTTCCATGTTCGTTCTCGTAAAGTAATCTATTTTTATATCAACTAAATTTCAACCGATCTTCTTTAAACATTACTAAATTATGAATTGAGTCATTTAAAATAGACTTCACTCGTTGTCGTTTTTCATGATAAAATACCTTTTTTTAGTCATTTTGATTAAAGATCATCTATCGTCTCAGTTAATTTACAACACGTGTTAGACATTTTCTCAGTTAAGTATATAGCAATATTTAAAGGACAAAATATGTAATTTAAGTTTTTTTAATTTATACAAAATTCCATTTTTTTTTGTTTTGAGCATCTATTAAGCAA
>NW_027500741.1:0-62416 GCF_021521415.1 Bidens hawaiensis | reverse complement strand
AAACTTATGACTTGCATACTTAGTTTAAATTAGCAATTTTCCAAGTGTTTAGAATAAGAACCTTTGAACGTGGTTGATAGTGGGTTAAAGTTTCGCTTCCTCCTTCGTGATTGTGCGGGTAGAACCGTCACTTGCACTTGGTAGGATGGCTAAACTTTAACTTTTATCTAACCTGCGTGTAGGTTTTTCTTACTTTTTGAGGATAAGTTAACCTTTGAACGTGGTTGATAATAGGTGTGAAGTTTTGCTTCCTCTTTCGTGATTGTGCGGGTAGAACCGTCACTTGCACTTAGTAGGATGGCAAAACTTTACCCTTATCTGACCTGCGTGTAGGTTTTTCTTGCCTTTTGGGGATAAGTTAACCTTTGAACGTGGTTGATAATAGGTGTGAAGTTTTGCTTCCTCTTTCGTGATTGTGCGGGTAATACCGTCACTTGCACTTAGTAGGATGGCAAAACTTTGCCCTTATCTGACCTGCGTGTAGGTTTTTCTTGCCTTTTGGGGATAAGTTAACCTTTGAACGTGGTTGATAATAGGTGTGAAGTTTTGCTTCCTCTTTCGTGATTGTGCGGGTAGAACCGTCACTTGCACTTGGTAGGATGGCTAAACTTTAACTTTTATCTAACCTGCGTGTAGGTTTTTCTTACTTTTTGAGGATAAGTTAACCTTTGAACGTGGTTGATAATAGGTGTGAAGTTTTGCTTTCTCTTTCGTGATTGTGCGGGTAATACCGTCACTTGCACTTAGTAGGATGGCAAAACTTTGCCTTATCTGACCTCCGTGTAGGTTTTCCTCATCCTTTTAAGAATTTTGTTTTGAACCGTTCGACGCGCGGTTGTCAATAGGTTATTATTCAGTTTCGTTAATGATTCATGCGGATAGACCGGCACTTTCATTTTTGGGTGCTGAACTTTTTCCCCTTCAACTGACCTGCGTGAAGGTTTGTCACGTTATTGGGTTCGTGCGGGTAGGACCGCCTTCCCATGCAATGACTTCACGTAATTATGCGGTGAAAACCGGCATATTAGTGTCCAGAAAAGTATTAAATGTAAAATCATCAGCTTCGATATTCTTAAGAGAATCATTTCCATTAGAAGTGGCTCTTGGCCTTTTCTTTACAAATTGGAATTGATTTACATGCAAACTGTGTAAATGAGCTCCCTTCCTTGTTGGGATGGGAGTGCCATCGAGCCGATACGCACCTGGTTCGGGATCTCGTTCATTACGCAGCATGTAGTCTCGATTTTGAAGCCGGAATTGATTCGTGTTTTCCCCAGCTGGGGTTCTATACGCACCCGCCTGCTCAGCCTTTATTACGCCACGAGGTGCGCGAGCGTCCCATCTCTGACAAATGCTTCGACCATATCTTTTACATCTATGCATTCTTCAGTGTTGTGGCCCTTTGTCTTGTGAAAGTCACAGTATTTGCTCCGATCTGCATCGTGACGATGTCGGATTATTGGCGGTTTTGGCCATGGGAGCCCTTCAGTGGCGAATATCTCAGTGACGCTTTTGGTGAGTGGCGTCCATCTGGAGTTCCGGTGCGACTGTACATTATCCCTTCCGCCCAACCGATTTTGCAAGCCGGATGAGGTGTCAAAGTTTACCCTTGACTGCCAGATGCCTAGCTTTCGTTTTTTATTTAATCGGGCGGTGAGGACGTTGTCTTCTCTCGTCCTCTGGGTGTAGAGGTTTGTGCTCTGTGGGAGATCTCTACCCAGCTGTTTCTCTGTTTCCGCATAGCGTTTTGCTGCTGTCATGATGCCATCCCATGTGGATGGCATGCCATCTTTACCCGTTAGGGTGCGGATGAGCTCTGGGTCATGTGCGCCCTGGATGAAGCAGCGCGAACAAGATCTTCACTGATATTGCCCAAACTTAGCTTCTTTGAGTTGAAGCGAGTGATGAAGTTTGGCAGAGATTCGTCTTCCTCTCGTATGCATTTGAGGATTGTCCATTGCTCCTCGGTATACTTCCGTTGCTGGCTGAAGTGTTGGCTAAACTTTTGTTGGAAGTCTGCCCAGTCGTAGATGTGGTTGACCGGTAGACGATCGAACCATGCTCTAGCAGCCCCGACCAGCGTCATTTGGAACATGTAACACCACGTGGGTTCCGTCCAATTGCTGACGGTTGCCCCTGCTATGAACCTGTTCAAATGATCGTCTGGATCAGATATACCGTCATATGTGCCTATGTTGGGCATTTGTTTGGCACTCTTTGGGGCGATTGCTTCAGCAATGTCCCTTGCAAATTTGGACGTTCCTGCATTTGCAACGTTTGGTCTGAACGTTTTAGAGAAGTCTCGTGGACTTCCACCTGTGCTTTTTGGTTTGAAGGCTTGTCCAAAATGCCTTTTCGGTTGGGATTCCGTTTCCTTATGCTTCCCTTTTGCCCTATGGCGAGGGTTCGCGTCGGAGTCGGATTCCTCCGAGTCATCCTCCCAGTATTCGAATTCGTCGGCCTGTTGCACGGAACGCAAGCGTTCGTCCAACTCAGCCTGGAATTCCTTTTGTCGTGCCTCCGCCCATGCCTTAACTTCATCGAGAGTTTGGCGGGGGAGTCTTCGTTTCTCAACCTGGGTATCAGTGGATCCCAGTAGGCAATCATTTACTGCACTTGTCCCAGCTTTGGTAAGTGGGGTAGTGTTCGTAAAATTTACTTCACTTGCCCGGCTTCGGTAGCCGGGGTAGTGTTCGTAAAAACTGTGTTGCCGGTATTCCCCCTAGTAGCAGGGGTTATGGTTACCGGAATTTCTCTAACCATCTTTGTAGATGTTTGAAAAAACTGGAGAAAAATAAAGTTCTAGCTTTATGCACGGATGGCGCCAATGAAGAAACACTAACCGGACCCCGGGCAGATTACTGGTAACCTGGGGGTTGGAGAGATGTTTCCCACGAGGGGTTAGACCCTTGGAAGATGGTTCTTCTGATAACCTGCAAAACAGACACCGTGAGCTCGTCACTGAGAAGGGGGGGGGGGTTCCTCCTTGTGATCACCCTCCGGCGTGAGAATCAGACTAGATTGCTCTTTAAATATAAAAGTATATTAAGAGATTGCTAGAGCAGATATCAGGTATAATATGATGATAATGTAGTAAGATATGTTGTGTTTTGATGATCATACCATTTGGGGTATTTATAGCCGAAGGTAGGTTTCCAAGGAGGTATGGCCGGCTGCAACAGTGTTCCTGTTCATCAACAGTAGCCTACGCACGTGCCCTGCTGGTAGTTGGTGGGTAGGCAGCGGCTGATAGCGACCAGGCCTGCTGTATACTATTCCCTTTCCACCAACTGCCGGCTACGCACGTGGTATGACAGTAGTTGGTGAGTAGGCAGCGGCTTAATAGTGATACAGTACAGGAGCATGCTGCTCGCCATACTGTATCAGTGAGCTGTCGTATCCCTGATCAGATCTTTCGCCCATACCTCGTCAGGTACAGTAAAAGGTCCTTCAGTATAGACTGGCTTATTTGGGCGGGAGTATTCCCCCTCCGCCTCTGTGCGGGATTGCTCCCGGCTTTGCTCATTCCTTCAGGTGACACTGAATGATCGAGAGCTAAGTACCTAGTGCGTGTAGCCATGCTGCGCGGGTGGCCTTCCCTCATGGCTTGTATCCGAGGCTGCGGGAACAGGCGGAGTCCTTCACCATGGGAGGCATTTTCTGCGGGACCAGCTTACATACTGCGCGTAAGGACGTCACGTCTCTGAGCATGGTTGGTCCTGCGGATCCAGTTGGTCTCTGCGCAGACGTCCCTGTTTAAGGTGAGTCTTGCGGGTCCAACTGGGCTCTGCTGGGACCTACCTCTTCAGCAACCGAAAATTCACATGAAAAAAAATTATACATACACTATTTGTTAATAGATTTAAATCCCTACGGAAGCTTTTAAGTAATAGAAATGCCCCACTTGTGAATATATTTTGCAAGCTCCTTGATCTCTTTATCGCTGATAACACCATCCCCGTTAGCATCAGCGTGACGCAGTGCGCCATTAGCTCTAAAGCCTGCAAAACGTACTCCAAGACTCTTCAAGCCTTCCCTTAATTCCCTTCGACTAATCTTGCCGTCTCCATCGGTATCAAAGTTTCTGAGAATAACCCTTTAACTATTCTTCCGTCAAGGGAACTACAGCTGGTTTCGGACGCCATGATCTACCGGGGAAAGAATTGATCCCCATCTCGAGCATCGGGGAAAGTGGTTTGAGTTGCTAAGAGGTTGAACATATATACACACAACATACAAAGGCATGGTGTTGAGTATTACAGACTTTCTTTTATATGCTAATATTCTTTCTTTACTACCTTTTGAATTGGTTATTAAGAATAGTTTAATACATGGAATCGTATTATCTTATGTTGCGATATTTTTCTATCAACAACTAAGTTAGTTACCTGTGTTACACACGGGTGGAAATAAAGAAAACGTAATACATTTTCATGAATTGTAATGTCATTTTATAAAAACAAATAATTTTACAATGTTATTTCTGTGCAAAATGTTATAAAAAATGTCGTCATATATTTAAAAATTAAATTTGCAAAGATTAATGTTTGGTTGTAAAAGAAAATAAATAAAAATAAATTATGTTTTAAAATAATAAGAGAAATAAGGAACAATCTTAAATTGTTGGTCAGAGAGATATCAGAATACAACACGATTAGACAAACAATATAGAAATATATATAAGATAGGTTTGCGTTAGTATCAAACAAAAAAATATTAGTCAAAGGGAATCGAAATTCAAAATTAGACAAAATGATTGCAATAACTATGGTTTTTTCTTTACATATTATGGGAAATTTGAATTTGAAAAATTCGTTTCGTATAGAAATTCTTTATTAATATATATATATATATATTATAAAAATACCAACTAATATTAACATAAATTTTAACCTTAAATAATAAACGTAACAACAAAATATAAGGCAAACTTGGAAGTGTATTTTCATTGTGTGATTATTTATAATACTCTTTAATGTGCAAAAGTTGTAGCACTTTCTGCACTGTTTTGAATTCAACAACTAACACACATTTCATATTGCATAAAGCAATTCTCAATGGGAACATGATTTTCTACTTAGTTACTAATAACATAAGAACTTGTTGTAGCATCCATTTAACATGTAATAAAATAAGATAGTAACAAAATAATAGAATATACATAAGGTCATATAATTCTTGAACTGATTCTAGCATACCTTTTTCGACCATATTATATGCATACCCGCTACCATGCTTCATCTTAAGTCAATGCAAATTCAAGTCCAACTAGCATAGCAGTTATAATAGGAATTCTTTGCAATTTGATAAATATTTGGTTGTGAGTAATAGCTAAAACATTGTGATTACAAAATCAAAGGGAAAAAACATAAAATAATTAAAAAATAAACTAAAGCGGATAAATTCGTATAAAGGTACGCAGTTTCATTACAGTAAACAATTAGAAACATAATGATATCAAGAACGAAAAAAAATATACATTTCCAAAATGTTATGTAATTAAACCAACCTATATAGTTTGAAATAGACAGATTGGTTATTAAAATGTAAGATAGTTGAAGTCTTATAGAGTTGAAAACAAACTGACTTATTTTTGAATGACTTCATTACAAATTAGAAACTATAATTAAATTATTGTGTTTTGTGATTTATGAATATGTCATAACTTTAATATATTCGAAAACGGTTTATATTAAGGAAGCGTCAAAACATAATTAAATTTAATTAAAACATAATGATTATTTGATTTTGGCCAATAAGAATAAGAGAAAAGAGAGATAAATCATTTGAATATTATACAATTTGTATATTTTGAATTATAGAAAGGTCAACAATTAAATATTATTTTAGTTTTATACTTAAAGAGAAAACATATTTATATATGTTAAGTCAAAAAAGTTAAGATAATTACCACTTAAGTAGAATTGGTAAGCATATTTAATTTAAAACATGAGGTCTTTGATTCAAGACCCGTATCACACAATAATTTATTTTTTAAAATTTTACAAAGCTTTAATGCTATGGAAAACGGGTCACTGGTTATAATAAAAAAATGGGTCATGGGTCATGAAATAATAGGAAATAGATGACAAGACATCCTGATGTAGATGTCGTGCTCTAATAAAAACAAGTATTTATGAAACTTAAATACCTATAATTAGTAGAGGTAAGTAAGGTCGTCTCCTCAAGGATCAATGAAAAGTGCAAGTTTGACTCATGACTCAAAACTAATTAACTAAACGGACATAAAATGTCAATCAATTTTGAAAGATGATTTTTAAAGCAACATGATTACTTTTATGATTTGTAAACAATTTAAGAAAAGAGTGATTCACTTCAGGTTCAAATAATATTCAAACAAGCTAGTCACGAATTCTGTTAAGTTTACTGCACAGTAATTACTAGACCTAGTAATTTGGTTATGATGACAAACAGACCCTAATCCGAATTGTTGACACAACTGCACGCGATCTACCTAATCACCAATTTTATAATGTGAAGACCAGTTGTTAAGTAATGGCTAACGACTATTGGATCAATGGCTATAAGAACTCAGTCCTAAATGCTGATAAACATAACCGAATAGTTGATGCAAAATATGATAACCAGATTACAAACTGTTTAAATAATTAACACAAAAGCAAAGCAAGATAAGACGATAAATAAAGATTTAAAATAATTAAGAACATAGAATTCGATCATATCAAGTTTACACAAATCCCTAGCCTAAAGTGATCACAAAGGTTTTTTTAGCCAATAACCATGATGGAATCGCTAAACCTAATGTTAGTTTGGGTCTTCATGGAACAATTCTTGCTCGAGATGGGGTTGGAGATGGTGGAGAAGCTCTGAAATCCGCCTTAGATCTGCTGGAATGAAGGATATGTTAAATGGAGGCGAAACCCAAATTTTATATTAACAAAAATGGGTCAAAACTATGATTTCCGTAGCCCAAACTGAGTTCGGCATCGCCGACTCCATTTGGCATCTTATATGATCAACTTTTAACGTCGGGCAGAATCTTTTGACGTCTTTGGATAGCTTCGGCATCGGTAACTCCAGATCTGGGGTCGACGACCCCAAATCTGATATTGATCTAGTTTTGGCTTGTTTATACTCCAATGCGCGACCATGTATCAACCTTGTTCTTCCTGAGACTTCTAAGCATGCAAAATTAGCTCCAGTTATGTGTCTTTAACGCTCAATACCCTGAAACACATAAACATACTTGAAGTACCAAAATCTTAACTAAAAACTTAATAAAAATAATAAATTAAAGTAATTAAATACATAAAATTCACCCGACCATCACATCCTATGTGGTGGGTCTAATTGAATGCCATATGGACAATATGTTTTCTTTAATAGTATAGTTAGATTAGATATTTGTTTTTAACCATATATCTTAACCTCTTGTAACTATAACAAATATCTTTTGTGATCGTTACACAAACCCACACTAAATTTAATAAAGAGTTAAGTCTTATTTTAGTGTCTTTGGTTTGTCCAATTACGTAACTTTAGTACCGTTTTTAAATTTATTGCAACTGGCTACTTCACTTTTATGAAATTTGCCATATTATTACTTTTTTCTAACCCCGTTAATTTTGTTCGTCAAGTCAAGGGTAAATTGGTAATTTTGTTTATCTTATTTATCTTTCTTTTGAGTTAAGTGTCACTTCCATATCCATGGTTTGTCAAATTATGCAACTTTAGTACATTTTTCTTAAATTTATTACTAGATAAGATAATTGGACTAGTTTTGGATCAGAGACAAACCAAAAGAGACATTACATAATTACATAATACAAACGTCACCTCTAACCCTAAATGAACAGATCACCCCCCCCCCCCCCGTCTTCTAGTTCAATGAATTACGTTATGGTGCTTTTCCTATGTTGTTCTTCAACCATCCTTCGAACATCTTGGGTATCACTTAACACAGGTCGACGTTTTTATTGTTGTGGTAGAAAGGTATGGTAAAATACTAATTTTGTTCATTTCTAACCTAATTAATCGATGTTGGTCCCAATTTCTGACCTAATCGATGTTATATGAATATATGGGATTGTTATTTGGCTTGATCCTATGATATGTGAAGCTACTTTTATCAAACCCAGGCTTTTGAACAAAATTAACACACATGACGAAAATGCAAGAACAATGGCTAAGATGAGCTCAAATATTGAAGCTACCGGAAGAAAATTGATAATCAAGAACAAAATGCTAAAAATTATGCATTTCATATTTGTTTTTCATCTTTTATCATGTATTTTATTGACTTTTTAATTGTGACATGTAAATGTAATATGCAAGGTCTCTTTTGGTTTGTCTATGTATCCAAAGCTAATACAAGTATCCTGTTGCAATGAATTAAAAAAAGATACTAAAGTTGCATAATTAACAAACCAAGAGTATGAAAATGACACTTGGCTCAAAGAGAAAGTAAATAAAATAAACAAAATTGCCAATTTACCCTTGACTTAACGGACATAATAGACGGTGTTAGAAAAAAGTACTAAATGACAAGTTTTAGAAAAGTAAAATAGTCATTTGCATTAAATTCAAAAATGGTACTAAAGCTGTATAATTAGACAAACCACAGGTACTACTATGACAACTCTTTAATATAACAATAACTAAAGTTACGTGATTAGACAAACCACATGAATACATGTTAACTATTAATGGGCTTAAGCTTATATTAAGGTTAATGCCATGGGATAACCGTTCATGAACCTATTTTTTACTGATTAATTATTAATTAGGTTTTATGCCCGTACTTTGCTGCGGGGATGAATCACTTTTTTAACATAGTTTAAATGTAAGTTGATGAGTGTGATTAGCTACTTTAATTTAATAGATTTTTCTATGAATGAAAAGAAATGATTGAGGACAACATAAAGACAGGAAGCTAAGGAGCTTACACGTAGTCACGTACCATACTGTATGAAAGTGGTCAATGAGTCATTATTTTATCCTTTCATAATGCTGTAAAGCTGCTTACTATGGAGGGGGCTTTAAAGCCCCTCCATATCACCATCACGTAGTTTTGTTGCTCCTCTTTATAACGCCCCTCTATGATTTAATGTCAATATTTATATATGTATGTATGTGTTTGTGAGAGAGTGAGAGGGCCCACATATTCATCCATAGCACCGGTCTTAATGACCCCACCCCCCCCCCCCTCCCCCCTTTTTAGACACCCCTAAGTTAGCGCCCTCGGCAATGTCCAAACCCAAAGTCGCCCCATGAACACCCCCAACGACGCCTATAGCGAACCGCCTAAAGGTAAATACAACGTGCATAGAAATAAATATATTTGATGAATAGAAATATTGTGAGTTTGGTGAAGTTTGATTTTTAATATATATAATATGACGAAACTCATATCAAGGATAATGTTTTTCACAACTCTTGCTTAATCATCCTCGAAACTTGAAGAAACACTAAGTGACCCGGGGCAGATTACGGATAATCTGGGGGTTAAGTAATGTTTCCCACGAGGATGAGGTCCAGCAGAGAAGGTTGTTCTTCAGGTGACCTGCAAAACAGACACCGTAAGCTCGTCACTGAGAAGGGGGGGGGGTTCCTCCTTGTGACCACCCTCCGGCGTGAGAATCAGACTAGATTGCTCTGAATATAAGTGTATATTAAGAGATTGCTAGATAAGAATGAGATATCAGATGATGTCCTTACCATTCCAAGGTGTTGGAGTATTTATAGCCGAAGGTAGGTTTCCTAGAAGGTACAGCCGGCCGAATAGTATTCCTGTTCTACCAACAGTGGACTACGCACAGGCCATGCTGGTTGGTGGATAGACTACGGCCGACAGTAACAAGGTCGGCTGTATACTGTTCCTTTACTGCCGGCTATGCACTGTTCCACCAACTGTAGGCTGCGCATGTCCCATAGTAAGGGTTGGTGAGTAGGCAGCGGCTAATAGTGACAAACAGTACTAGAGGGTGCTCCTCCTCGTACTGTTGTCGGTGAGCTGTCACCCTGTGATTGGTTCATGGGCTGTTCTGGTCAGATCGTCTGTTCTGCCCATACCTTAGTAGGTATAGTACAAAAGATCTTCCAGAAGCATACGGACTGGCTCATTTAGGCGGGATTATTCCCGCCTTGCTCATTCCTTCATGTGACTACTGAAGTAGCTAGTGCCTTGTGTGTGTAGCCTTGCTGTCAGTGCGGGTAGCCTTCCCTGATGGCTTGTATCCGCAACTGCGGGAACAAGCGAGGTACTTCACCGTTGGGAGGCTTTCCCTGTGGGTACAGCTGGCGTACTGCGCGTAAGGTTTTCTCTGAGCATGGTGGGTCCCGCGGGAGCAGTTGGTCGTTGCGCAGACGTCCCTGTTCAAGGTGAGTCTTGCGGGTCCAACTGGGCTCTGCTGGGACCTACCTCTTCAAGTCCCCCCAGTCCAATGTTCTTCTCATGAATTATTAATAAGTGAGGTGAACTTTTGGAATAGCAAGGGGTTTTGAAAAGGGTTTTTAGTTTTAAGGTTTTCCGTGGGGATTCTTCCCGCGGTTTTCCTGATGTCACGCAGAAATTCCCGACTTTTCTGCTTGATCTTTGGGTATGAAGCGGGTAGGTTTGTAACCTCCTCGCAAGTCAGGAGCGTTGAGTCCCACTTGTGTGGATTCTCCATGGGGTTTTGGTAGTTTTCAACATAGTGATCAATTATGCTAAAACCACCAATTCCATCTTGGAGTTTCAAACAATATAGTTCTCGACGTTCCCGTCATGCGGGGATGTTATTCCCGTTTCCGCAAGCATGGCCCAGAAGATCATTCTTGGTTTGAATTCCCTGCAGAGTGCTAAGTATGTGAAGGGTTTTGCCTTGACACTGTACCCGCACTCGTCTTACGGTTACTTTACTTCCAAGGTATTCCTGGCGTCAATTCCCTGCGGGTGCTAAGTATGTGAAAGGTTTTGCCTTAACACTGTACCCGCACCTGTCTTACAGTTACTTGGTTGCCAAGGTAAGGGGTATTTTCCCGCTTACTTTTGAATCTATTTTTTTGAAATTTTTGAAATTCGAAGAGTTGGTGAAAGGATAAGAACAGTCCAAACTGCTGAAACGTCGTGCGACGGTTTCTTCTGACTGTGTCAGGACGTGCAGGAAGTTATGGTGACGTGACAGTACCTGGTCATTCCAGACGCTTTTTCAGGCGCGTGGGCGCGATTTTTCGGGCGCGTGGCCGCGAAATTAATGGTACGCGTCCTTTCAACAGCTGTTGCCAGCTTGCTTTTTGCCACGTGTCATAGTTTCATTGCACCTTCGATTTCTCTCTCTTCCGCATTAAATTCATCGCATTAATTGCGATTAGTATATAAAGGGGGAGAGGGTTCTTTGTAATCCACACTTTCACTTTTCTCTTCATCTTCAAAACGATTTCCGGCGAATACTCATCTTTTCAGTCGAGCATTCTCTTGAAATCGTTTTCTTCTTTCATATCTGCAAGATGTCGTCTCACGATCTTGAGGCTACAGCCCAGAAGGCTGGGGTGTACGCCTATGACAAGAGTACTGCTGGCGAGTGCCAGTGTGCTCTGCCTGTCGATCTATATCAGTACATCGTCAGGAAGTTCATGCTCGAGTCTCTCGAGCCTGAGTTTCCTGAACCCCATCAGACGGTGTATGATGCCCCCAAAGGCAAGATCGGGGTACATGCTGCATTCTTTGTCTATGGGAATCTTAGTTTCCCATTGACAAAGTTTGTGTACCGTGTCCTAGAGAGGCACGGTGTACACCTGACCGAGGTGCACCCGATGGTGATCGCGAAGATTCGCCACTTCGAGTGGGTGTGCCGTATTCTGGGCATTGAGCCCTTCGTCGACCGCCTGATGACCTTCTATTCTTGGAGGTGCATCCAGGGGTGTATACGCTGATAACCCGAATCAAGGGTTTGAAGATTTGCGCAACCGAGCGCAGTCTTCGTTCGTGGAAGCGGGAGTTCTTCTACATCTCCGCTCGCGCCATCCCCCTTGCCATGAAATTTAAGAATGGGCAAGCTCTCCCAAGCCTTCACGCCTCCAACTAACAGGAGGCGGAATGGTTCTCGAAGATATCCCGAGTCCAATCTCCGGTTTACCGGTTTGCGGAGTCCGGGATGGTGATGCTCGGGATGAGCCGGGTGTGGAAGGATGCGGATGCGCGAAAGATCCCGATCATCCTCGAATACGGTTTGAACTCTGTTCCTTACGGTATGCTTTGTTTCTTTTTGTTGATTTAGAATCTCTTCTAACTTCTTTCCTGTTTATTTCAGAGGGGAACGACTTGCAGTCGCTCCTGTATCCGCGGGAGGCTGACAGTCCCGCTCGGATGGGTACTCGCGCTCTAGACGAGAACGAGTTGCCCATCCTAGAACAAACGGCGGATCGGTTCGTGGAGGTCTACCCGCTAGGCCACGAGATCCTGAGCGCCAGGCGGCCAGGTAAGGCGCTATTCAACCCTCGACCCCTCAATGTTGAAACCTCTGCTGGAATTCCTCTAATCTTATGTTCTGATGAGGAATCCGCAGATGGTCCTCCGTTGGTGAGGAAGAAAAAGGCTGCCGGCGGGAAAGGGAAGGAGAAGGTGGCCTCCACTGCCGATCCAGTGCCTCGGTCTGACTCAGAGGCCGAGAGCGAGGAGGTGGCGGGGAACCCCGGTGGTGATAAGACCACCGCTCCGGAGGCTGCGACGATTGTCACCTCCGGAGAGCCCAGGATGACAACGGTGACCGGCGTGAAGAGGCCGGCTCCATCGGGTTCATCCCCGCCTGTCCGCACTTTTAGGCTCAAGAAAACCCGTAAGTACTAACTATATTTTTAACTGCATAGCTTTCCATCATTAATACTTATCTTCTTTGTGCAGGCGTGGATGTTGACGCATTCCAGGGTGGAGCGGGGAGGAGTACCTCCCTGCCCATGACGGTAGGTTTGGTCAGCCTACCTGAGGCGACGACCCAGGCGGCTGCGCCTACGCCTGCTTCCGCTGGTTCAGTTGCTCACTCCATTGAGCCAACTGTTCCAGCTGTGATGACATCACCGCCGGCTGTCAGTGCCATATTTACCGCATCTTTCACTGAGCCGGCGGTTACTTTTGCTGCGGGCTCCGCAGCGGCGGCCGCGGCGGCCTTCACTATGCCTCCTCCGTCATCGGCAACGACGGCCGATCCTTCAGGTATGCATGGGGCTTCTCGCCAACCTCTGCCTCCTTCCCATCTACCTGACCTCTTGGACGGATTTCCCTTGGGTTCAGGTGATGGGTTTGGCGGCTATCGGCCTGTTATTGACCCTACAGGTGCGTAGGGTTCTTTTGGCCTATATATATATATATATTTTTTTTTATATCATCTTTTCCTAACTGCTTTTTGTTTTTTGCAGTGTCGGATTCCAATGAAGTGTATGTTCCTCGATGGAACATTCGCCGAGGAACAACCCTTCGCACACCTGTGGAGTGCGTGGAGTGGGCTCGTCACGCAGCTCCCAGTGGTGCGTTGGGGGAAGCCATGGCTAGCTACCAGGAGGGTAGGCTAACCAATGAGCTTCGGGTTCTCCTGGCCCGGATGCAGCCGCGCGTCGAGCTGCTTTGTCGTGAAAACGACAAGTTAAAAGCAGCTCGCATTCAAGAAGTAGCTCAGGCGCGGGCTGTCCGGGAGGAGAATAGGAGGCTCTCCGCCGCGGCTGCGGAGAAGGAGAAGGCGTTCCAGGCCCTTGAAGTTGAGGTTCAGGCCCGTCTAGAGGCCCGTTCCAAGGCTGCCCAAGCTGTTAACGAACAGCTTCGGCTGGCTAAAGAAACTGCTAGGAACGCAACTGAAAGGGCCACCAAGGCTGAAGCTGTTGCTGAGCCTCTACGCCTCGAGAATGAGGAACTTAAAGCTAAATTAGAGGCGCTCCAACAGGCTCATGATGCCTTGGCGATGGAGGACGCGAAGAAGCTCCAAGAGATCCTGGACCAGAGGGGCGTGCTTGACCACACTGAGCGGAAGCTAAAGGGCGTCGAAGAGGCTGCTGCAAAGGAAGTGTTGCTTGCCAACCTGAATAAAAGTGAAGCCGAATGGGCCTGTACCCAAGCTCAAGCCGCCCTCCAAGAAGCTCTGGTTGCCAAGGAATGGCTTCTTCGAGAAGCGTTGTCTCAGGTAAGCTTTTCATGTCTTTACGCTTTTCTTTGTAAATAGAAAAGGTTTTGACACTTGTATATTTTTTTTTCTTTTTGTAGGTTGTGCATCGGGTCTTCACGGAGACGTCTTATGACGATGCTATGAGCACAGCCCTCAACGCTTCTCACGAGGATGGGGAAAAGGCCGGCTTCCTGCTTGGTCTAAGGTTTGTTGAGAAAGGCATCCCGCCTTCCAACTTCCCTTTGTATGATGTGGATACTGAAGCTGTTTATGACCAAGCAGTGAATCAGTATGCCGCCTTCCCGCATCCGGTGGTGGAGAAGGTAAACGAAGTCGCTGCTGCTGATGATGGGCTAGCTATCCTTAAAGCTTTCCTTGAACCGCCACGCTCTTCTGATGGTGCGGGTCCAAGTGGAAGTGGTCCTGAAGCATGATCCTGAAGATCCCTTTCCACCATTAGCGTAGATTTTTGCTTGTATAGCTTCTTTTGTATGCGGGTATGCACCCAGCAATCTTTGTAATATTTGAATTTGATGGAATAAAGATTGTGTTAATTCTTTGCCTTGTTTATTTTACGCATGTTTTGATCTAACTTAGCAATTTCTTTAGTACTTAGATAAGTTAACTTTTTAACGTGGCAAATTATAAGTTTGTTTCGCTTCCTCTTTCATGATTGTGCGGGTATGACCGTCACTTACACTTAGTAGGATGGCTTAACTTTTCTTATATCTGACATGCGTGGAAGTTTTCCTCATCTTTTCCTTTGAAATTTTCTAAGTGTTCAGAATAAGTTAACCTTTGGACGTGGTAGATGATAGGTTGAAGTTTTGCCTCCTTGTTCGTGATTGTGCGGGTAAGACCGTCACTTGCACTTACAAGGATGACTAAACTTTACTTACATCTGACCTGCGTGGAGGTTTTCCTTAAAACTTGAAATTTTTACCGTTGTGTTTATGCGGGTTTTGCCGCCTTCCACACGTAACGACTTACTTCTTCCCCTATTTAAGCGGTGAATACCGGCACATCAGTGTGGGAAGTTCATAAGTATAAAGGTAAGGCTATCAACACATTGTGAAAGGAGAATCATTTCCATTAGAAGTGGCTCTAGGCCTTTTCTTTACAAGTTTGGAATTGATCTACATATAACATTTGCGTAATTGAGCTCCATTCCATGTTCTTGGGATGGGAGTGCCATCGAGCCTTTCGAGCCGGTATGCGCCCTTTCCCAGAACTTCTTTGATAATGTATGGCCCTTCCCAGACCGGGGCCAGCTTTCCTGGGCGTTCTTGGTTCGAAGCCTCGTTGTTACGCAGTATGTAGTCTCCTACTTTGAAGTTGCAGAGTTTTACCCGCGTGTTGTAGTACTTTTGCATTTGTCGCTTGTAGTTCTCTTCACGCACTGCGGCTAAGTCTCTGCGTTCCTCGGTTAGCATAAGGTCCAACCGTCTTTCCGCATCATTGTCTTCTGGCTGAATCAAGACCCTTGGTGAGGGTAAACCAATTTCGACCGGGACCATGGCTTCAGTGCCATAAGTGAGACTGAACGGGGTTTCTCCCGTACTGGCCTTCTTCAGCGTTCTGTTTGCCCAAAGGACGTGCGGAAGCTCGTCCACCCAGCCGGATCTGTGTTCCAAGAGTCTTTTCTTTATGCCTTCGACGATGCTCTTATTTGCTCTTTCCACCTCACCATTACCTTGCGGGTGTGCCACTGAGGTAAAGGTGTGGGTGATTTGAAGTTCTTTCAGCCACTGTTGTAGCTTCTTGTCAGCAAAGTTGGTGCCGTTATCGCTCACCAAATTCTGTGGAAGTCCAAAACGACAAATAATAAATTCCCAAATAAATTTTTTGATATGTTTCGCGGTTGTTTGGGCTAAGGGTTTTGCTTCTATCCACTTGGCGAAGTAGTCGATGGCTACCACTAGGAACTGAACATTTCCTGCTGCTGTAGGAAATGGGCATGTCACATCGATGGCCCACTTCTGAAATGGCCATGAAGAGGTGACTGGAAGAAGTTCATTCTTCGGGCGGTGCGTGTTGGGTGCGTAGAGCTGGCAAGACCTGCATTTTCTGATGTATGCTAGCGCATCCGTATGCATCCCCGGCCAAAAGTATCCCGCGTTGTTTAGCTTAGCTACAACAGCGCGTGGACCTGCGTGTACTCCACATATGCCTTCGTGTACTTCCCTTAGGAGGTAGTCAGCATCTTGGTTGTCCACGCATCTTAAGAGTGGGCCAAGAAAGTTACGTCTGTAAAGGATGTCATCGATGAGTTGATAATTCAATGCTTTACAGCGTAGTTTTCTTGCATGTGTTTTTGACTCTGGTAGCGTACCTGCCGCGAGGTATTTTATTATTGGTGTCATCCACGTTTCTGTGTCGGTTTGGATGACACAAATTTCCTTGTGCGGGACCGAAGGTGCCTCGAGGAGTTCAATGCGGATGTCCTTTCCCAAGTGGGTGAAGGCTAATGATGCAAGCTTGCTTAACGTGTCCGCAGATTTGTTTTCACTATGCTTGACGTGTATGACTTTGCAGTCGTTAAAATCGCGCATAAGGGTTTTTGCTTGTGCGAGGTACAGGGCCATTGTGTCGTTCATGGCCGTGTACGTCCCGTTGATTTGATTGGCTACTAACATGGAATCCACGTGGGCTTCCAAGTATTTCACTCCCATCTTACGCGCAATTCTCAGGCCAGCCAAGAATGCCTCATACTCGGCTTCGTTATTCGTACTTGGAAAATCCAGTCCTCCTGGCACTCGCGGGAAGCGCACCTCAGCTTCCTTCCACGCGCATGGTTCTGTCGTTCGCCTTTTTCTTCCTCTGATCTTACCATGAACCATGTTGATGCTGATGTCAACGGGCTTTCGTCCGTTGCCTCTGTACCGGTTATCGTTCCTTCCTCCCTTCTTGATTGATGCCACCAGGTGTGCAAGTCTTCCATCCTTGACGAATGCTTCAACAATATCTTTCAAGGATGTACACTCTTCCGTACTATGACCTTTTGTCCCGTGGAAGTCACAGGATTTGCTCTGATCCGCATTAGGTCGCTGCCGGATCATTGGAGCTTTTGGCCATGGTAGCTTTTCAGTGGCAAATATCTCCGTGACGCTTTTGGTGAGTGGCGTCCACCGGTGTTTTTGGCTTGAAGGGTGTGTGTTATTTCTTCCGCCAACAAGAGGGTGAGAGCTGGATGAGGTGTCAAAGTTTACCCTTGACTGCCAAATACCTAGCTTCCTCTTTTTGTTCTGCCGGGCGATCCGAACATTGTTTTCTCTAGTCCTTTGCGTGTAGAGGTGTGTACTCTGGGGAAGATCCCTTCCCAGTTGCTTCTCCGTCTCGGCAAAGCGCTTGGCCGCCGTCATGATGGCATCCCATGTGGATGGCATGCCGTCCTTACCCGTCAATGTGCGGATAAGCTCTGGGTATTCGGCGCCCTGGATGAAAGCGGCGCAAACAAGATCTTCACTTATGTTGCCCAGACTTAGTTTTTTGGAGTTGAAGCGAGTGATGAAGTCTAGTAAAGATTCATCCTCCTCTCTAACGCAGTTGAGGATCGTCCACTGTTCTTCAGTATATTTCCTTTGTTGGCTGAAGTGCTGGCTGAACTTGTTCTGAAAGTCCGCCCAATCATATATGTGGTGGACCGGTAAACGATCGAACCATGCCCTGGCCGCTCCAACCAGAGTCATCTGGAACATATAACACCACGTGGGTTCCGTCCAGTTACTGACGGTTGCCCCCGCAATGAATCTGTTCAAGTGGTCGTCTGGGTCGGATAGACCATCATAAGTGCCGATGTTGGACATTTGTTTGGCACTTCTCGGGGCGATTGCTTCCGCAATGTCCCTTGCGAACTTTGACTTTCCTGCATTGCAGCAGTTGGTCTAAAGGTTTTGGAGAAGTCACGCGGGTTTCTCTCCGCATTCGTTGGTTTAAAGGCTTCCCCAAAATTCCTTGTCGGTTGGAAGTCCGTTTCCTTACGCTTCCCATTTGCCTTATGGCGAGGGTTTGCGTCGGTATCGGATTCTTCCCGCTCATCGTCTGAGTACTCGCACTCACTGTTCATATTGAGATGTTGGCGAGTACTGCCGAATTCGTCAGCCTGTTGAACTGAACGCAAGCGTTCATCCAACTCAGCTTGGAACTCTTTCTGATGTGCTTCGGCCCACGCCTTAACTTGATCTAGTGTTTGGCGAGGGACCCTCGTTCGTTTCTCCAACTGGGCATCAGTGAACCCCAGTGGAATATTGTTTACTGCACTTGCCCCGGCTTGGGTAACCGGGGTAGTGTTCGTAAGATTTGTATAACCGCCGGTGTTCCCCCCAGTTGCTGGGGTTGTGGTTACCGGGGTTTCTTTGTCGCTTACTGGCCTTGGGACCGGAGTAACGTTAACCATTTCTTCAGAAATTTTGAAAAACCTAAGAATTAGTTCTAGCTTTTATGCACGGATGGCGCCAATGAAGAAACACTAAGTGACCCGGGGCAGATTACGGATAATCTGGGGGTTAAGTAATGTTTCCCACGAGGATGAGGTCCAGCAGAGAAGGTTGTTCTTCAGGTGACCTGCAAAACAGACACCGTAAGCTCGTCACTGAGAAGGGGGGGGGGTTCCTCCATGTGACCACCCTCCGGCGTGAGAATCAGACTAGATTGCTCTGAATATAAGTGTATATTAAGAGATTGCTAGATAAGAATGAGATATCAGATGATATCCTTACCATTCCAAGGTGTTGGAGTATTTATAGCCGAAGGTAGGTTTCCTAGAAGGTACAGCCGGCTGATTAGTATTCCTGTTCTACCAACAGTGGACTACGCACAGGCCATGCTGGTTGGTGGATAGACTACGGCCGACAGTAACAAGGTCGGCTGTATACTGTTCCTTTACTGCCGGCTATGCACTGTTCCACCAACTGTAGGCTGCGCATGTCCCATAGTAAGGGTTGGTGAGTAGGCAGCGGCTAATAGTGACAAACAGTACTAGAGGGTGCTCCTCCTCGTACTGTTGTCGGTGAGCTGTCACCCTGTGATTGGTTCATGGGCTGTTCTGGTCAGATCGTCTGTTCTGCCCATACCTTAGTAGGTATAGTACAAAAGATCTTCCAGAAGCATACGGACTGGCTCATTTAGGCGGGATTATTCCCGCCTTGCTCATTCCTTCATGTGACTACTGAAGTAGCTAGTGCATTGTGCGTGTAGCCTTGCTGTCAGTGCGGGTAGCCTTCCCTGATGGCTTGTATCCGCAACTGCGGGAACAAGCGGGGTACTTCACCGTTGGGAGGATTTCCTTGCGGGTACAGCTGGCGTACTGCGCGTAAGGTTTTCTCTGAGCATGGTGGGTCCTGCGGGAGCAGTTGGTCGTTGCGCAGACGTCCCTGTTCAAGGTGAGTCTTGCGGGTCCAACTGGGCTCTGCTGGGACCTACCTCTTCACTGTTGAACTGAACGCAAGCGTTCATCCAACTCAGCTTGGAACTCTTTCTGACGTGCTTCGGCCCACGCCTTAACTTGATCTATTGTTTGGCGAGGGACCCTCGTTCGTTTCTCCAACTGGGCATCAGTGAACCCCAGTGGAATATTGTTTACTGCACTTGCCCCGGCTTGGGTAACCGGCGTAGTGTTCGTAAGATTTGTATAACCGCCGGTGTTCCCCCCAGTTGCTGGGGTTGTGGTTACCGGGGTTTCTTGGTCGCTTACTGGCCTTGGGACCTGAGTAACGTTAACCATTTCTTCAGAAATTTTGAAAAAACTAAGAATTAGTTCTAGCTTTTGTCCCACGGATGGCGCCAATGAAAAAACACTAAGTGACCCGGGGCAGATTACGGATAATCTGGGGGTTAAGTAATGTTTCCCACGAGGATGAGGTCCAGCAGAGAAGGTTGTTCTTCAGGTGACCTGCAAAACAGACACCGTAAGCTCGTCACTGAGAAGGGGGGGGGGGGTTCCTCCTTGTGACCACCCTCCGGCGTGAGAATCAGACTAGATTGCTCTGAATATAAGTGTATATTAAGAGATTGCTAGATAAGAATGAGATATCAGATGATGTCCTTACCATTCCAAGGTGTTGGAGTATTTATAGCCGAAGGTAGGTTTCCTAGAAGGTACAGCCGGCTGAATAGTATTCCTGTTCTACCAACAGTGGACTACGCACAGGCCATGCTGGTTGGTGGATAGACTACGGCCGACAGTAACAAGGTCGGCTGTATACTGTTCCTTTACTGCCGGCTATGCACTGTTCCACCAACTGTAGGCTGCGCATATCCCATAGTAAGGGTTGGTGAGTAGGCAGCGGCTAATAGTGACAAACAGTACTAGAGGGTGCTCCTCCTCGTACTGTTGTCGGTGAGCTGTCACCCTGTGATTGGTTCATGGGCTGTTCTGGTCAGATCGTCTGTTCTGCCCATACCTTAGTAGGTATAGTACAAAAGATCTTCTAGAAGCATACGGACTGGCTCATTTAGGCGGGATTATTCCCGCCTTGCTCATTCCTTCATGTGACTACTGAAGTAGCTAGTGCCTTGTGCGTGTAGCCTTGCTGTCAGTGCGGGTAACCTTCCCTGATGGCTTGTATCCGCAACTGCGGGAACAAGCGGGGTACTTCACCGTTGGGAGGCTTTCCTTGCGGGTACAGCTGGCGTACTGCGCGTAACGTTTTCTCTGAGCATGGTGGGTCCTGCGGGAGCAGTTGGTCGTTGCGCAGACGTCCCTGTTCAAGGTGAGTCTTGCGGGTCCAACTGGGCTCTGCTGGGACCTACCTCTTCAAAACTCATATACGCATAGTGCATAGTTAAGGAAAACAATACTATTTGTTGTGTACAGATCGAATTGCTTTTGATAAAAATACAATAAAAACATCACGTCTTTCAAAATTCATTCTAATTAATATCTTTTAATAGTATTTTTTTTATGAAAGCAAAATCTTCTTTAAAAAGTACAAATATACCACGCATTTGGCAAATAGTGTTTTTATGTAGAAGTATGTACAAATTAAGAAAAGAATACAACCACCATCCTTTAAAATCTCATGCGTAACAAAGGTGTTGTAAGCGTATGATAGATTGGGATGTAAATAAACTATGCCTCTTAATAGAGATAAATCAAAATGGGTATTTGTACTCACTCGGTACTGAATCAGTATTAAGTTTTGAATTTTTTGGTACTCGTACGGTACCGACATTTCACAAATTTTCCTTCAATACCGAACATTCTGGTACATGTACCAAGAATTTGGAAAAATCGATACCGGTACAAGCTCATCTGTACCTCTCAGTGGCGGACTTAGCCTTTTTTTTTGGGGGGGGGGGACCTTATTTTTTTTATTTAGTGTTATTCGTCTATGAAAATCCCGATTAGCCTCTTTAAAATTAGTGTTAAGCCCTCTTATCGCTCCATGAACAAAATTATAAGTCTACAACTGATACCTCTATATGGGCTTGGAAGTAAATTATTAGAAACATAAAGTACGTGTGTAGCTAAACTAAAAACATTCTAGAAGCTTTCTTCCCGTTGAAGCTAAAGATGCCCCCAAATTCTCGTCTCGAGTTCGGATTTCACGCCCACTTTATTTTCTTGACCATAATATATAACGCGGGTTTCGTACTTTGATATCGCAAGTCACATTTTTGGCCTTACAACGTGCATGTATCTAGCTTTAATATATACGGATATAAGGATAACCGCATGAAAAGTAAGTACTAACAATATTATTGGCAGTATGATCATTCATGATCTTTATCCTAAGAAAACAAACGAATGGATAAAGCAATGGATTTTTATTGAATAATCTTGGTGCATACATTAGATACTGGAGACATCCATTCATACTTACTTGTTGGCGGCATTTTAAGGAGGGAAGGTATATAAGATAACGGCCCATATAAGCAACCGCTAACCAACAAATTAACTACCTAAACATCACCTTAATAGTGAAGATGGATAGTTCGATCGGGTATTTCCCCAGGTTTGAGTATTCTGAAGTGTTATGAGAGCAGATCCAAGCTAATGCCTGCAAAACAGAACACCGTTGAGTCTCGCTACGGGAAGGACATAGTGGGGGGTCTTCCGGTAACCACCATCCGGCGTGAGAATCAGTACTGTATGTTAATCGGAAATAATACGAGTACCGGTATATTGCATAAGGCTTGGGAGTGTGAATGAATACCTTGAAGAGATGATCTTCGTATTTATAGCCGAATGTGGGGAAGGTGATTGGTGGAGTTGTCACTATTATTCCCTCTCTTCCTGAACGGACACGTGTCGAGCCTTTATTGGTTTGTGACAGCCTGGACCCGTTTATGGGTCAGCCATTATCTGTGCACGTCGTGGGATGGCCATTACGTGTCCAGGTGTCATCTTTCCGTTGGCCGATGTTGCTATCAGGTGGTATTAGGAGGATCTTCTATAAATAGTTTGTTATAACTGTTCTTCCATATCACGTGGGGATCATATGTATGATGAGTCCCTCGAGTTGTTTGTGGATTCCTTCCGCGGATGCTTCGCGTGACAGTCCGCGGGTTATGGTGGAGATCCGCAAAACGTGTCTTGGATTGTGGATGGCTTTACCAGTCCACGTGACCCTTGCGCAGATGTCTTTCGACGATCAATGGATTGGATAAGTGATCCGTGGGTGGCGGATGTCTTCTGACGATCCGCGGATCGGTTAGGGGGTCCGTGGGTAGCTTTGCTACCCTCCCTCTATAAGCCCCCCCAGTCCATTATTGCTTCCGTGATGTGATGTCGCGGGTGGAATTATGGACTTAGTTGAGGCCTTTGACGCGGGTTGTAACTGCTGACCCTTTGGATTCCTGTTGCTTTTGAACTGGGTACTGTTTTGGCGTCTGCGATGTGACGTCTCCTGTCTGAATCGTGTCAGGAGCAATGCTCGAGGTTGGTGCACAAGTTTTTAAGCGGTTGATTCAAAATTATTTTGTTTTGTCAGTTCCCACCTAACGTGTCGACTCCTGACTGGACGGTTTCAGCGTGTGAGCTGGATCCTTCTCTCTTCGCATTAATTGTGATGTGTATATATGAGAGGCCGTTTCAGTTTCCAACTTACTTGCACAAATTTTTCCTCTAATCCTCTTATCTTCTCTGTTCTTCTTCTTCCTTTGATCTTCCAAGTTTTCCGATCCATCATGGCAGGTGGTAAGAAGAAGGGTAGCAAGGCTAAAGAGGGCAAGAAGGATACGTCGAAGGGGTTGGTGGAAAATATATGCATCAACTGAAAACTGTCTGATTTCCAGGACATTGTCAACCTTTGAAGTTCTTGTTCCCACCGTCGTGGGGGGATATGTTCAGGATGCCCCTGGAGATGTATCAAGAGCCTGTTCTTGATCACTTCAAAGGTAATTTCCTTTTTCCCACCCGTGGTCGCACAGAGCCGGTAGTCAGCGAGTTTACGGTGGCTCAAGGTGTGTACATTCTTAACCCTAAACCTCTTACCGTTATGCACCCGGATGGGACAATAATCCTTTCTTCTAGTGGAGAGTCTTCTAGTGAAAATTCGACTAGTGAAGAGTCTCCATCTGGTGATCCGGAGAGTTTTCATGCTGGCGTTGTACGTGCTATTGCAGATCTGAGCCGCCGCAGGAAGAGGGCGGATATTGCTGGTGTATCGGGTCTGAATAAGGATTCCGACGCCGATGAACCCGCTGGTGGTGAGGCTACTGTGGACACCAAGGATCCCGCTGGTGGGGAGGAGTCTCCGACTTCTGCTCCTATTGGTGGAGGGGCAACCGGCGGCGCCGAGGAACCCACTGGTGGTGAGGCAGCCAAAGGTGCCGGTGACGTTGACAGTGGGGAGGTTACCAAAGCTGGAGGGGAGGGTCCCCCCTTAAGAAGATCAGATTAACCCAGCTCCAGGATCGGGTCAAGAGTAGGACCTCTGTGCGGAAACCTGCAGGTAGCTGAATGCGTAATATTCATGGACTCATTTTGTAAACGTCTAACTTTTGTTTCTAGATTAACGGCTGTTGTTGCGCCGCATCTACCTTCTCCGCTCCGGAGGTTTTGCAGGAGAGGGTTGGCGAGGATGTGCCTCCCGAAGATGCCGATATGCAGCCACCTGAGGTAGTGGTGGAAACTGAGGTGGTGTCTCCCAAGGAAAGAACTGGGACTTCCCCAATTTCCACGGGTGAAAAGGGGGAATCCTCCAATCCTTTATCACAGGATCAGGGGGATTCTCTTTTTCGTCCTTGATGGAATCTTGGCCCGGACGCGATTTTTACCGATCCACGTGTGTGTCAAGAATTCTTTGAACATTGCCTCCCACCCTTTGAGTGTAACAGGATACACTCCCAAACTCAGGCTAGTTTGGCGCAAGCACTTAGCTATCATCTGGCTAATGTGTTGTCAACTAGTCGTGAGGTATTTAAGGGTTGGGTGGTTGGGCAAACCGACCTTGAGCGCGCTGTTCAACGCATGGTCGAGGCTGAGGCAGCGAGGGATGCTGCCCAGGCGGAGGCTAGGAAGAAAGAAGCTGCTCTCCTGACTCTTCAGGAGGAGAATAAGCGTTTGAAGGAGCGGGTAGCCGCGTAGGTCGAGTTTATCGCTGCCCGAGATGAGGAGTTCCGGAGGCTTGCTTCCGAGGTCCAGGAGAAGGACGACCGCCTTGCCTCTGTTACTGAAGAGAAGGTGAGTCTGGAGAAGGCCTTCACTGATGCCTCAGATGAACGGCACTGGCTTCTTAAAATTGGCATCCCCAAGGTAAATATTTCAATTATCTGTTGTCTTATGAGAATATCATCCTGACTCTTCCTTGGTTTAGATTGTCAGGCTCATCAAGGAAGGGCCCGAGCTTGGGGATTGCTTAGCTGACTTGCTGGTCAGCTCGTCACGGGTGGGTCGCCAAGCGGGTTTCTAAGAAGTGTACACCATGGCTCGCGAGGGACATCCGCCTACAGAGTTTGAGCTTCAAGGCCAGGATTGTCAAAAGGAATATGATGCGCGGATGGATGCTTTTGATAATCTTTCCTTTGACATCCTGAAGTATATAGAGAAGAACCGTCGCGAGCCCACTGCTGTTAGTGAGCTGCGCCTTCATGTAAATAAGCTGCTCGCGGAAGCTGAGGACAAGGAGGCCCCCCGTGACGAATTAAATGATAGTGTAGATTTATCAATGTACTTCCTTGTTTTGTAAACTTGTGTATATATAAAATGAAATGGAACTATATTTTTCACTTGTGTTGAACTTTTAATTTTTAGTGTTCTGTGTTTATCGGGAAGGTTGTTCAGATCGCTGATGACTTCTTTGTCGATGACCCTTCCGCCTGCATTTATGACTTGTCTTTTTCTTATTCTTTTTTGTAACTTGCATTCCGATAATGTCTGACGTGTCAGCCACATCATTTAGTTTGTCTAGTTACTGTAGAACTAGTAGTTCCCCAATTATAATTGAGGTTTGACAGATGTGACAGGTTTGCACTGTGCAGAAAAAGGTCTGGCAGCTGGCTCGCGCCGTATCTCGAGATTTTAAATTTTTGACTTTTGGTTTTCCCGCCCGACGTGTCACAATCTGGTTGGTAGACAGTTGCGTCGCAGCATTTCACGCATTAAATGCTGCCACTATATATATATATATATATATACGTCGATCTTTCTTCGTTTTCATTATTTTGTGTTGAAGAGCTGAATTAATCCTTGCCGGAGTTCCTGAAGTAATTGTCTCTTCTCCTTTAAGAAATTTCTTGTGCTTTATTTCTTAGCAACCATAGCTCGTTGTAATCAATATTTGGCCGATTATATGGCGTCGATGAAACCTGATTATCAAACCATTGATTCTGTCACCATTGATTGGTACGTCAAAGGGTTTCAAGACGTCGTCAATGCTTATGGTATGGTTCCAGAATGGGAGCCAGAATTTCCGGCTCCTGGTTCAACGGCGAACCGATCTCCGGTGAGGAAGATGGCGTGTTCGCCGAATTCTTTAGCTCCGGGAATTTCCAATTTCTGGTTACCCGGTTTCTGGGTAAGCTAATAACTGGGAATATGATTCATATTTCCCAGTTTCATGCATCGGCGATGATGTGCATGCGCCATTTTGAATTTTGCTGCCGGGCGCATGGCATCGTGCCCACCACCATTTTGACAAGTTCGGCGTGTTCTACCGCTTGCACGTTAGGGGTGGCCGATATGTTTGCCTTCCGACTGATCGGAAGGCTATTCCTGTGGACACACCTCTCCTGGACCCCCGTTGGGCCAGGAAGTTCTTTTGGATTCGGGAGGACGTGGTTCCGTTATCCATGCACTGCGTTCGGCGGATCAGCCATTGCTTGCGCTGTCGTTCGTTGATCGTCCAGAATGTCATGGGTGGTACCAACAATTGACCCATACCCCTACTCCCATGCGTCCCATCCCTGAGTCTGCCCTTGTGAGGGATGGGATGAGCCGCCTATGGCCTTATCCGGACGATGTGCCATACTTCCGGAAGCCAGATGGATGTAAGTAATTTCGTAATATTTTTTAGGGTTATCCCGGTTTCTAATTTTGGTTTATTATGCAGCTGAGGGTCTTCTACTGTCTGTTCTTCTTGTGGGTGTGCCTGGGGTTATGCATGTTGCTACCCGCGATAAGAAGGAGCTCCCTATCCTCGACAAGACCAATGATAGATTTTGTCTCTAAGGGCTTGTTTGCGACAGGTAACTTGTCCTTGATAAGACCAAGGATAGCTATTTTGCATCCTCTCATCGGTTAACGAATGTATTTGTGAAACAGATTTTGGTTGCAAGAGGAAGGAACCATCCCCCAGCGATGTTCTGTTGGTGGTGGCTGGTGGGAAGCAGGAAATGGACCTTCTTCCTCCTCATCCTTCGAAAGCAAAGAGGACTCGCCTTTGTGACCGTGTTGCGGTCCGAACTAAAAGTATCGCAGGTACCTTTCTAAGGATTTGTGTATGTTTATTGTTCAGTTGCTTACTTGGCGATTTGTGTTTGTGTAGCCCCTGTTATTCTCTTGGACTCTCCTCCTACTAAGAGTGACCCCAGCCGCGTGTCTTCTGCTGGTAAGGGGAAGTCCAGGGAGGGTTCAACTTCCTCTGGTGCCCGGGAGTTGGAATCACCACCTTTGCCTCATGTTCATGAAACTGAGGAGCATTTCGAGCGGGTGGTGGTATCTCCTCCGCCTCCTCATCGATCCGAGAGGGGGGAGGGAGGCCACATTTTGCAGGGCGGGATTACCCGGCATGTCCCTAAATGGAATCTGACTCCTTCCTCGCGATTTTAACGGGGAGGTGTGTTTTGATTTCCTTCATGAGGGCGTGCCCCCTGCGGAGCACGAGTACCAGAAAAACCTGTCCCGGGTATCTGTTGGAAATTCGTATATATATCATCTGGCCAATCTGGTCTCCACGACCCAAGAGATATACCGGGACTGGAACCACATGGGACGGAACTGGGGTTCTCAGGAGAACTTGTTAGAAAAGCTTCGGGCTGAAAGGGAAAAATATCGTCTCGCGGCTAACACCCAAAGATGGAAGTTGAGAGATTCTGATCGGGCTCTTGAGCAGGAGAGGGAGCGGCAAGCTGCTGCTGTTGCTAAGGAGTGGGAGGAGGCGTGTCGGCGACAGAACGTTGCACTTGAGACCGCGAGGAGGCAGCCAAGTGTGATATTGAAGCTCGCCTTGCAACTCAAGAAGAAACTATCAGCACACTTCGTGCTGCGGCTGCTGAAAAAGATCAATTAATTGAAGATCTGATCAAGGAAAACACCAAGTACATTGTTGATCAGGGCGCTCTGAAGTTGAGTGCTGAGGGAGCTTCTTCTGACTGTGCCTGGTTGATGTGGGAAGGTTTTCCCAAGGTATGGGTTTCCCTGTCTTTACCATAACTTGTAGACTTGTTACGCAGATTCTTGAATCATTTTCGTAGGTTATCTCCCGTATTAACAAAGGAGATGAATTAGGAAACTGCCTTGCTGACCTTCTATGTGCATCAAGTGATTCGGGGCATAAAGCAGGCTTCCAGGAGGGGATAACCTTTGCTCGGGAAGGGCGTCCCTTGGAGGAGTTTGACCTTCAAGGAGTGGATGTGGATGGGAAGTATGATGCGCAAATGGACGCTTTTGACCAACTGCATTTTCCCATCCAGGACGCTATCCAAAGTTTTGCTGAGGCGGCGGATGGCATTCGCCAGCTCCGCGACTATCTTCGTGAAAAATAATTTTGTTGTATATATTATTTTTCTCTTGTTTCTGTAATCCCTTTTTTGAATGTATATATGGCATAGATTTTACATTTTGTCTTGTATGAGTACAATATAAATGTTTGTGAGCTAAATCCGTCATAGATCCAAAATATAGGATTAGGATAAGTATTGGTATGCAGGTCTATACGTACAGGAATTAATATTCTAAGAAATTTTAAATTGGATAATTGCGCAACTATATTTGTATTAGTATCATTTCAAATAACGAAATTTGGTACGCAAACCGAAATAGCAGGCACGTAGGCCAGTAAGGGGGCGCACAGGCCTGAAATAAAAATTCAAACTTCTGCATATAACACCTTCGCAGTTGTTCAACGTTCCAAGTCCTCGGAATAGGAGTGCCATCCAATTTTTTCAGCTTGTATGCACCCTTTCCCAGTATTTCAACAATTTCGTATGGGCCCTCCCAAGTCGGTGCTAACTTTCCTGGCAATTCGGCGTTTGATGCCTCATTGTTCCGGAAGACGTAGTCTCCTTTGTGGAATTCGCAGATTTTCACCTGCGCATCGTAATATTTTTGGAGTTGGTTCTTGTATTTGCTTTCACATATGGCTGCCAACTTGCGTCTTTCTTCCAGGAGGTCCAGGTTCATTCTAAGTTCTTTTTCTTTGTCTTCCATCATGAGGGTTCTTGCGGATGGGAGTCCAATCTCTGCCGGCATCATTGCTTCCGTGCCATAAGTCAAGCTGAATGATGTTTCTGAGTTGCTTGTCTTTTTACTGGTGCGGTGTGCCCATAACACATGGGGTAATTCGTCGACCCACCCTGTTCATTTAGTTCCCAATCTAGCCATAATGCCTTCTTTGATGCTACGATTGGCTCGTTCGACTTGCCCATTAGCTTGTGGGTGAACAACTGATGTGAACACTTGTTTTATTTGTAATTCAGATAAACATTCCTAGAGGTTGCTGTCTGCGAACTGGGTACCGTTGTCGCTAACAATCGTCTGGGGAGGCGGAATCGGCAGATGATATAGTCTATGGCGACTATCAGGAACTTCACACGCCCGGGGGCTTCAGGGAATGGTCTCATGATGTCTATGACCCATTTTTGGAAGGGCCATGCTGCAGTGACTGGGACTAGGCATTCTGAGGACGTAGCGTCGGTGGTGCGTGACGTTGGCAAGCATCACATTTCTGGATTTCTTTGAGGGCATCCGTGTGCATACCCTGGCCAATAATATCCCACGTTCATTATTTTTGCTACAACCATCCATGGTCCCGCGTGCAACCCGCAGATGCCTTCGTGGATTTCTTGGATCACATAATTGGCATCATCGGCATCTATGCACCTGAGTAACGGACCGAGGAAGGACTTGCGGAAGAGGACGTCATCGTGAAGTTGATAGTTAGCCTTGTGGCGGACCTTTCTTTCTTCTACTTTGTCTTCCGGTAGGGTGCCGGATGACAAGTACTCAATCAGGGGCGTCATCCACGAGACTGTGCCAGTCTGGATGACTATTACTTGATGCTGAGGTACGGATGGCCTGTCCAAAATCTAGATCCTCACATCTCTGCCCATATGTTCAAAATTGGTGGATGCCAACTTGCTTAAAGCGTCCGCGGGTCGATTCTCACTTCTTTTAGGATATGTTTGGTTGGAGGTAATGGAATGAGAGGAGAATGGAATGGAAGAAGGAATGGAATGGACAAGGGAATGAAATGAATCATTACCATTCCATTTCCTTGTTTGGTTAACCTATGGGAATGAAATCAATTATTCATTTTTATTGTTTGGTATCCAAAAAAATTGCAGAAATGAAATAGAAACAATAAAAGCACTCATATCTCAAAATACTTTTTAACCCAAAAAAAAAACTTACATTGGCGACGGTGGTAACTCCGGTGACGAAAATGGTGGTGGCGGTGGTGATGGTGGTGGCGGCGGTGGTGGTGTCGACGGAGTTGGTGGTGGTGTCGATGGTAGTGGTGGTGGTGGTGGTGGTTAGGTGGTGGTGGTGTTGAGAAAGTAGGGTGAAGGAGAAATGGAATGAAAAAAAGAAGGGGGCGTGGGAAGGAATGGTTTTGATGGAATGAGATTCCATGTGTAATGTAATGGATGATTTCATTCCATTGAGCAACCAAATACCACATTTTTCATTCCCACGTAATAAATCATTCCATTCCTACTGTTATTCTTGCATACCAAACGCTACCTTAATGTGGACTACTTTGCATGAAGTGAACTGTCACATGAGGTCCTTGGCCTGGGACAGGTATGAAGCCATAACATCGTGTTTTGCTTCATAGGTCCCCGATACCTGCCCTGCAATGAGCATAGAATCGACCCGGGCTTTTAGGAACTTCACACCTAGCTTTCTCGCGATCCGCAGCCCGGCCAAGAATGCCTCGTATTCGGCTTTGTTATTTGTGCTTTTGAAGTTTAGCTTGATGGCATACGTAAATTCTCGGTCGTCTGGGTTGATCAGCTTCAATCCCGCGCCCGACCCCTCTCCGCTTGATGCTCCATCCGTAAACAGAGTCCATTGTTGACTTTAGTCGGGAGCGGTTGGGGGTTGCTGTTCGAACAAGCATTCTTGGACTTTTCCGGTTGGTACTTCTACGACGAAGTCGAAGAAATTTACCCTCTTCCATGCGTTTGCTTTGAATCCTTCCCCGGTTACGATTACTCCAAGAAATTTACCCTCTTCCATGCCAAAGGAGCATTTTGAAGGGTTAAGTTTCATGTTTATTTTTCTCAGTGTGGAGAAAACATCTTCGATATCCCGAAGCATCTAGTCCTCTTCCACACTCTTGATGACCAGGTCGTCCATATACACTTCCAAATTATTCCCGGTCTGATCTCGAAAGGTATTGTCCATTAGACGTTGATACGTGGCGCCTGCGTTCTTTAGGCCAAACGGCATCATTTTGTAACAAAATGTGCCTTGGTCCGTTCTGAAAGCAGTTTTATCTTCGTCGCGGGCTGCCATCCTTATCTGGTGGTACCCTTTGTAAGTGTCGAGGAAACACTTGAATTTGAAGGGTGCAACCGCGTCTACCTTGAGATAGATTTCTGGGAAAGGGTAACAATCTTTGGGGCACACTTTATTTAAGTCATTGAAATCGATACACCTTCGCCACGAACCATTGCTTTTAGGAACCATCACTGGGTTTGCAACCCAGGTTTGATACTGAATTTCACGGATGATTCCTGCATGTAGCAGATCCTGCACTTGCTCATTCATGGATTTTGTCTGCTCCGGCCCCATCTTCCTTCTTTTCTGAACGATTGGTGTGTACGCAAGATTGACCCGCAGCCGATGTTCTGAGATTTCCCGCGGGACGCCTATCATGTCTGAAGGCTTCTAGGTAAAGATATCCGCGTTTTTGATTAGCAATTGTTTCAAAAAGACGCAAACTGTCTCTGAGATAGTTGCCCCGATTGTGAGAGTTTGTTCCGGGTATTCCGGATTGACAACACATTTCTCAGGCTCTGTCCACAATGCCTTCTTGGGTATCTTCGCGGGTTTCGATCCTTCTGTTGCATAGAAATGTTTGTTGACCCGGATAATTGCTATCCTTGTTCGCGTGGGAACGCCTACTACACCGTGTGCCGTGGAAGAGTTGGCGTTGAAGTCACCAATTGCCTCCTGCCCTAAAATTTTGTCATGTTTGGATCTCGCGGGTAGAACGAGGAACTCAACATCCTCTGTCCTCATATGGATTCCGTCACTTAGCGTAACTGGAAATGTTATGACCCCATTGGGGTGCATAAACTCGTACCCAAACCCGGAGACTGGGGCATGCACAGGCTTCAGCTTTGCTTTATCTTCATCGTCTAGCTGTTCAAAACATTGTTCGTACATTATGTCGGATGTGCTTCCCGTGTCGAAGAAGACATATTGCGACCGATAATGACCGAATAGGGCTGTGAAGATTAGAGGTTGCTTCATGCATGGGCCTCCCTTCATTCTTGGAAAAATTACAGGCTCGTTTTTCCACTCATCTTCGTCCACCTCCATCTGCTTAAACTTACGAGGGCCCCCCCTGGATCATGTGCACGTTTAGATCTTTGATCTGCTTTCGGGGGGGCTTTGTCTGCGGGGGTTGGTTCTTCCGTGGACCTTGTCACACGTTTTTTAGTAGGTGGTCGAGTTTTCCGGACTTTATGGCGGACTCGATCTCGTTCTTCAGGCTTATGCACTCGTTTGTATCATGTCCGATGTCTTCATGGAACATGCAGTGTTTGTTCGGATTCAAGTTTACTCGCTTGGTCAGCGGTTGGGGTTTCTTGAATTCGATGTTTTCTGTTGTCAGGATTTATGACGGTGTTTTCTTCAAGGGGGTCCAATGTTGCCGGTCGGATTTGACCGTTCTATCTTTCTGTTTTTGTCTGATCAGTTAATTGGCATCAAATTGCTTAGATGAACTTTCCGGAGTCTGGATTCTTGACCAGATTGAACCTCTCTCCTCTTTTTTGGCCGGGCGCTCCAAGATTGTTCCTTCCGGATTGCTTAGGCCCTTCCCGCCCCAGCAACTTCTCTGTTGCTGCGAAGACCTTGGCCGCGGACATGATTCCGTCCTAAGTCTGAGGCATGCCGTCCCGGCCTATCAAACATCTGACCATCTCTGGGCTCTTTGCGTTTACTCGGAACGCTCCTCTTAACATGTCTTCACTGTTTTCACCAATATTCAAAATTTCATTGTTGAATCTGGTGATAAAGCTTTCCAGTGATTCATTGTCTCGGCAGACAACACTCAGGATTTCTGATGGATCCCTAGTGTGTTTACGCTGCTGACTGAAATGCTGTGAAAATTTTGCTACTAAGTCGTCCCAGCTTTTAATTTAACCGTCATGTAGTTTCTCGAACCACTCTCTCGCTGCCCCCAATTAGTGTCAGTGCGAACATGTGGCACCAATAGGGTGTGAAGTTCAACAAATGATCGCTTGGATCAGTCATCCCATTTTATTTTCCCAAATTGCTCGGGATTTTGACGTTTGTTGGGAAAGGAGCGGTGGCTATTCGCGGGATGAACTTCGACTTTTCCGCGAATGCCGCGGGGCGTTATGGTTTGGTGAAGTCTTCTTCTGTATCGCTGAAGTATTCGGCATGCTTTACTAACGGCTTGGGGCGGCTAGAGGTTTCTCTACCATAGTCCCAACTGCCATCACTCGCGTAATCCTCTTCTTGGAAGGTTTCATTCTAGCAGGTATCTTGCGGGGTTCTGTGAGATAGAGTACGCTGAGTGTGGTGACTTCTTTCGCGGCTTTTTGCAAGTAACCGACCGGCTGATCTAGAGTTGTCTTCCAACTCTAGGTCTTGAGTGCGCCGGAGTGCCGGCGGTGAAGACGGGGGTGGCGAGTCATATGTCAGTGTTCTGGCTTGTACCTGATCTCGTCTTACTCTTCGCTCGTATTCTTCTTTTAGCCACTGTTTCTCTTGTTGATACCCTCTTCCGGGGTGAGAATGTTTTTACCAGATCTAACCTGGTAAGTTCTCGTTTCGTCCCCGTCGTATCTGGGAAATTCTCCGGCTCCGTCTTCCAGAGCCGGAGTTTGAGTGATCCGTTGGATCTCACTGACTTTGTGCCTCAAGAATTCTCTGGCCTGGTCTTCCCGGATCAGGGTTCTGGTGTTCCTGCGAGGTGCAAAGTCTTCAAACCTTGGAACTTCTCTGGTTCCGTTTTCGAAACCCGGAGTTCTGGTGCTCCGGCGGAGGTCGTCCGACACCTGTCCTTCATGGACTGGATCGTCCAGAATTTCAGTACGACGGGACCTTGCCGGAGCAGCAGATGGCAGTTGGTTCTGACTCATCTTCATATCACAATGAATCGAAAAAACCGTAAAAAACCATGAATCTAGCTAAAACCGGATGGCGCCAATGAATAAACACTAGATCGAACTGAATAGTTCGATCGGGTATTCCCCCAGGTGTGAGTATTCTGAAGTGTTATGAGAGCAGATCTAAGCCAATGCCTGCAAAACAGAACACCATTGAGTCTCGCTACGGGAATGACAGAGTGGGGGGTCTTTCCGTAACCACCCTTCGGCGTGAGAATCAGTACTGTATCTTAATCAGAAATAATACGAGTACCGGTATATTGCGTAAGGCTTAGGAGTATGAATGAATACCTTGAAGAGATGATCTTCGTATTTATAGCCGAATGTGGGGGAAGGTGATTGGTGGAGTTGTCACTATTATTCCCTCTCTTCCTGAACGGACACGTGTCGAGCCTTTATTGGTTGTGACAGCCTGGACCTGTTTATGGGACAGCCATCATCTGTGCACGTCGTGGGATGGCCATTACGTGTCCAGGTGTTATCTTTCCGTTGGCCGATCTCGCTATCAGGTGGTATTAGGAGGATCCTCTAGAAATAGTTTGTCACAACTACTCTTCCATATCACGTGGGGATCATATGTGTGATGAGTCCCTCGAGTTGTTTGTGGATTCCTTCCGCGGATGCTTCGCGTGGCAGTCCGCGAGTTATGGTGGAGATCCGCAAAGCGTGTCTTGGATTGTGGATGGCTTTACCAGTCCACGTGACCCTTGCGCGGATGTCTTTCGACGATCCGCGGATTGGATAAGTGATCCGTGGGTGGCGGATGTCTTCTGATGATCCGCGAATCGGTTAGGGGGTCCGTGGTAGCTTTGCTACCCTCCCTCTATAAATAGAATAGTACAATTACAAACAATAAAAAATAATTCATAGGTTTAGTTTAAATAGTTCTAATAAATATAGCGTTAGTGTGTATATGCTACCGACAACCAAAAAATGCTAAAAGCTTATAATAGTAATCGATAAAACATCATAGGAAGAGAGCATAATAGTACTAAGAGAAGCATGATGATGGCAAAAACGTACATAGATTTGTTTGGACAAAAAAAATAAAGAAAATCATGAGTCCTGTGCTTAGCACGATGCTGAAATGTAGCATCTATCAACAACTGAAAATTTGTATGCTTTTATTCCAATAATAGAGCTTTAATGGTTGAGGCGGGCCAAACGAATATCATTTTCAAAAATATATACCATAAAGCATGGCTTCGCCAGTAGTTGGTTTTATATTTAAGCAATTCCTAATTTCCTTTCTACTGATCTCAAGGGACAAGATTGTAAGTTTGGGCATTTGCAATAAAAAGGTTCAAATTACTCAGAAATCATTGCTTATAAGAAAAACACTTTTGTTACGGAAAATATAAAGAACGAGAACTTCAAAAGATAGGTGTCTTGCCAAACTAGGTTTCTTAATACAGTTAACAAAGATTTGGATAGATTAGAAGGCATAAAGATAACTTATAAAATAAGAGAATTGGTATATTTACCTTACTTTATTTCCACTTTCAAGAAGATGCCTTGAAAATTTGTCTTTTGTAAGGGGCATCAAAGAAGAAATTCGTGATATGATAATGTTGTGCAAGATTGGTGGTTGTTTATTCGATTGATATTATAAGCGATTGGGGACCCACGCAGTCTATAACCTTTGGTATATGTACATCCAAGTGGTACATTAATTAGACAATATGCATAGGACTTCTTGTCGAAAAATCCTCGCTAGCTCTCGAACAAGCTCAATTGTGATGATAGATTTAGACTAATAGACACCACCCGCGCTTCGTGGCGGGTTTTTGCATATGTTTACAATTACTGTAG
The DNA here is from genome assembly GCF_021521415.1 of Bidens hawaiensis. Classification (NCBI taxonomy): domain Eukaryota; kingdom Viridiplantae; phylum Streptophyta; class Magnoliopsida; order Asterales; family Asteraceae; genus Bidens; species Bidens hawaiensis. Next base: position 26,516 of record NW_027500741.1, on the reverse strand, counting down.
TGATTAGTTTTGGATTCAAACATAACTAGGTGTGATCCCGGCGCGGTCCGCCGGTGTACCTTCGTTATAGTTGTTTCTCGGACGGTTTCGCCGGTGTACCTTTGTTGTAGTTGTTTCTCTGTTTAGCTAGACAGTGGGTGCGATATATTAATAGTTACAAAAGTTCCTTCCATTTATGGTGCTACGTTTAGCTAGGCAATTTGGTGTACGTTTAACACCAACGCACTACAAAAAAAATGTCATATAGTGGCATACAAAAAGTGCTACTAAAAAACAAAAAAGTGTCACTAAAGACCCCAGTAAGAATGTGCGGCACACCGAATAAGTGTCACTAGAAGCGGTAACGCTTAAGCCTTTTTTGTCACATTTTTTAAATGCCGCACAAGGTTTTTTGGTTTTTAGTGACACTTTTTTTTTGTCGCTATATAAATAGAGAGTTTTGTGACACAATTTTTGTGTCTTTAAAAAGTAATTATAGTTGCATATTCATAGTAATTTTAGTGTCACTTTTTTTTTGTCACAATTTGAAAATAACTTTTATGACACAAATTTTGTGTCAATTAATGTTGTTTCTATTAAAATACGTAGTATTTTCGGTGGCACGTAATTTTGCAATAGAAATCACATTATTAACAATACAAAATATAAAATAAAAGCTAGATAAAATTGTAAATGTAGAAATCATAACTTTAATAATTAGTTCAATCCGAAACATTATACAAATGTCTAGAAAAAAAATTGCGTAATAAGCATCAAATTCCAAATTTCAATTGTTTACACGATGAGTCTAAATGTTCTTTGGGGTAAGAATTCCACTGTCATAAAACTTAGCTTCAACGCTTCTCATAGTATCTACCCTGCAACATATGAACAAGCATTAATATTAATTAAAAAAATCTAAAAGTTTTTTTTATAAAAGTCATTGTTCTTTATTTTAAAAAAAATATGTATAAAATCTCGAACACCTAAAAATTTAACAAAAAACCAACACATAATATGTGACTATTTACAATTGGCCCAAACACCTAATAATTAGATAAAAAACCATCATATTACCTTAGCCGCAATGTCAACAAAAAATCAAATATCAATTGTCTAAACATCTTTCTATCCCTGCACAATGGAAAGCTTTTGCTAATCAATTTCATACCAAGATTACAACAACATAAGCACGCCCATTTAATATTACGAAATAGTTAAAAGGTAACAAGTTAAAAGTAATTACCATCATCATCATCATCATGAATTTTCAAAGATGACATTTCGTTAATTGATAAAGAGCAGTTACGAATCAAGAACCAATTCCAGATACCTAAAAATATAAATGAAACAAAAACTAGCAAATAAATAAGTAAACATAAAAGAACAAATAGTGGTTCATGCATGTAATTACCTGTATGTTCATATTGCTCACAACCGAAGACAAGTTTCATTGGAAATATGTTCTTAGCTGATGATACCCATAGCATTGACTACACTCTTTAGTTGATCAACGGAATCTCTCAAAGAAGCTCTATTACTTTCTACTTTTTGTGGTTGACATCCTTCCAACTAATCAAACATATCCTCTTTTCTCAAGACTTTAACTAAAGAGTCACATATGATGGTACCGGATGTCGATACCGTACCGGTACGGTACCAAAACACGTTATTATGCGTAAATAATATACCTGCTTACAAATTAAAAATAAACACATGAATGCCTTGAATCAATAAACATCTAAACTTCAAACATCAGTACATAAAAATTAAGATAAAAAGTTGTTTAATTTTTTTTTATAATAAATTGTTTTTAATTGCTTGTTAAGAAAATGTTACCTGCCACACATAATGCAATTTAAATAGCTGAATGAGAACTTGTTGCGTAATTCATTTCATCATAAATTCTTCATTTTCCCATACAATTTTTCCACCAGCAATTGTTACCTCAACCTTACCCTGAATGCACAATAAGGTAATCTTTTAGAACAAACAATTACATATAAACTTAATAGTATAACATGTAGAGTTAGTAATTTGAAAAAGACCAAACGAATTACCTTCCCAGATCTTCCTTCATATGCATTCGTGTCTGATTTAGAATGATGAGATTTAACACTAACGTGTTAACTTACAGAGAACTCAAGCTCGGGTCTTTAACATACAGAGACCTCGAGCTCGGCTCGTTTCGAGCTCTATTTCTAAAGCTCGAGCTCAGTTCGTGTGCAGTTTTTAATCTCAAGTCCGGCTCGGTCTTGGCTCGTTTATCTATTGATTAAATTTTATATATATTCAAAATAATTTTATATAATTTTTATAACATAATATATATTTCTTAGTTATTTTAATCATAACTTTATTCTTATTATTTTAAAATAAATTTAATATTTTAAATAAAAACTATACAGATTGTATAGGATTGGGACGGGAGCTAGCTCGAGCTCGATAAGTGATGCTCCAGCTCGGGCTTGTTTATTAACCAAGCTTATTTGTAAGCTCGAGCTCATTTAAGCTCGGGCAGATTCGAGCTTTTAACGAGCCGGTCTTGAGTGACTCACAAGCGGATAGGATTGTTTACAACTCTAGGTTCTAGCAGATAGGATTCGATCTCCAATTTTGCCTATTGTTAAGGATATGAAGTAATTGGGTGTGGGGGAATAGCGGGAACTAAATTTTATGAGACTTTTGGTGTTTAAAATTTTAAACTCTTGATCATTTGTTTTCAACAAATATTTTATTCAAAGTTCAAACTTTAGTCTTTAGATATATTTATTATTAGTTTTAAAGATAAAGTTAAATTATTTTATAAAATGGCATAAAAATTGAGAATGATATGAAAGATTTGTAGCAAAAAAATAAATATCGCCCAAAAACATTTTAAAAAATTAATAAAAAAACTATGACTTAAATTTTAATAAAAAAACGAAAAAAGTAAAGACATAAAAATGTCTCAATCGTCAAGCATATAACAACTATTACATACTGTAGCACGTCATGTCAAACATATTAAATATAGGTAAATACTTGGCAAATCATAGCAATCTATGGTCAAACATAGTCAATTAGTTCAAGTAGCTGTTAATGATAGTGATTTTAGTTAAATATGGTCAATAATAACTTAAAGGGTAATATTGAGCGGGATACCCTCTCGTATTAACTCATATTCTAAACGAATTGCATCCTTTATGTGTTTATCCTTTGTGAGAGACGTTGTCGGAGTCTTTAACAATGTCTTTGAAGTTGCTTATATATAAAATATATAGTAGAGGCATTTGTCTTTGTCATCATTGTAATTAACGGGCATGTAGTGTCAATTTAAGTCAAGTGATGGTGGATCACTGGTAACTATGGGTGAGCAACTTAACCGCTATAACCATTAAACCGAACCGATTTTAACCGAAACCGACATAACCGGTGGGTCGGTTTAATAAATTTTTGAAAACCGTCAAATACGGTTCGGTTTTAGTTAAAGATAAATCCAAAACCGCTATAACCGAACCGAACCGACCCATATATTTAACCAACAATATGTTTAATATGTTTGGGATTAACTTCCACCAAACATGTTGTTGGATTATATCAATTTTGATATTTTTGGTTCAACGTTTGTTATCAAATTAAAATGAATTTCATTGTTTTATTATATGGGCTAATACATTTGTTTTTGGGCCGAGGGGGTTTTGTGGAGATAACCCGAACTGGGCTAGGCCCATTAGGGTATCATGATGGTGGCCATGAGGCTCCCTATATAAGGAGGTCTCCACCTCCTTATCAAGGGTTGGCAAATTTTCAGTAAGAGCCACCACCATATTTTTGTGTCTGTGAACAAGAGATCTTCAAGATCATATTAGCGGTCACCTCCACACCCCCGAAAAACCATTGCAGGTCGCCAGCAGCCGGACGAGAAGACCCAGATGTGTTTCGTTCATCTCGAAATCCGTGGAAACATCGTCATGGATCAGGTCAGATTCATTTCGTGCTTCGACATTGGCGCCATCCGTGGGACAGCAATGAACCACATTTCGCTTCTCGTTTTGGTCCTCCGATCTGTTCATCAGCATCTCAGATATACGGATCTGTTCATCAGATCTACAGATCTGTTCATCAAGATCTCAGATATACGGATCAATATTCCAGATCTGTTCATCAATATTCCAGATCTGTTCATCAATATCTCAGATCTACGATTTCTTCTCTCATATATGTTCTTCCGTAGATCTAAAAAAATATTTCCAGACCTGGAAATACTATCAGATCTGTTGGAAGAAATACACGGGAAAAAATACTATCGGATCTGAACAATGATCTGGAAATACACAGGAAGAAATACCCGATATTTTGGGAAAAACCCTCATGTCTGTGCTGAATCAGATCTGGGTTCACTCAAGCATCAAGCATGCTCAAACATTTGCATGCTCACGCATCGATGCTCACGCATCAAGCATGCACAAGCATCCTCACGCATCTAGCATGCTCAAGCATCAAGCATCCTCACGCATCGATGCTCAAGCATCAAGCATGCTCAAACATCAAGCACGCTCAAACGTCTAAGTATGCTCACGCATCGATGCTCAAACATCAAGCGTGCTCACGCAGCACATATGCTCATACATATCAGATGCTCACGCAACATGTATGCTCGCGCGTCACATCTGCGCGCAAGCATGATGGTACTCATCAGACGAGACTAGTCTAATCCAAATCAACGAATGAGTCAAACTTAAAGGTTGGGAATCCTCATAATATCCCATATGGCTTCGCGCCATACTTAAAGGTAGGGAATCCTCATAATATCCCACATGGCTTCGCGCCACGCTTAAAGGTTGGGAATCCTCATAATATCCCACATGGCTTCGCCTCACGCGCCAAGGTTGGGAATCCTCATAATATCCCATATGGCTACGCGCCAAGGTTGGGAATCCTCCTAATATCCCATATGGTTACGCGCCAAGGTTGGGAATCCTCATAATATCCCATATGGCTACGCGCCAAACTTCAAGGTTGGGAATCCTCCTAACATCCCATATGGCTACGGGCCAAAATTCAAGGTTGGGAATCCTCCTAATATCCCATATGGCTACGCGCCAAGGTTGAGAATCCTCATAATATCCCATATGGCTACGTGCCAAACTTAAGGGTTGGGAATCCTCATACCAAATGCTCACGCATCGCATATGCTCACGCATATTACACACGCTTATGCATCACACGCTCACACATGTCACAGTCTACACGCACGCGCATGCAACATCTGCGCGTGGCGCATAACACAAAATCAAAGTCTACGCGCACGTGCATGCAACATCTGCACGTGGCGCGGGACATAAAGTAGCTTGTAAGACCCCTCTCGCGCGCAAGCTGTTACTATTCTTTTAGCCCGTAAGTCGCCTCACGCGCAGGCTTTATTATTCACAGCTCATAAGACGCCTCGCGCGCAGAGTGTTATTATTATGACAGCTCATAAGACGCCTCGCGCGCAAGCTGTTACTATTCTTTTAGCCCGTAAGTCGCCTCACGCGCAGGCTTTATTATTCACAGCTCATAAGACGCCTCGCGCGCAGGCTGTTATTATTCTTATAGCTCGTAAGACGCCTCGCGCGCAAGCTTTTTATTATTCATGCAGATCATAAGACGCCTCGCGCGCCAGCTTCTTTATTATTACAGCTCGTAAGACGCCTCGCGCGCCAGCTTCTTTATTATTACAGCTCGTAAGTCGCCTCGCGCGCCAGCTTCTTTATTATTACAGCTCGTAAGTCGCCTCGCGCGCCAGCTTCTTTATTATTACAGCTCGTAAGTCGCCATGCGCGCAGGCTCTCATTATTCTACAAGCTCGTAAGCCGCCTCACGCACCAGCTTCATTATTCTACAAGCTCGTAAGCCGCCTCACGCGCCAGCTTCATTATTCTACAAGCTCGTAAGTCGCTTTGCGCGCCAGCTTCATTATTCTACAAGCTCGTAAGTCGCCTCGCGCGCCATTTTCTTTATTATTACAGCTCGTAAGACGCCTCGCGCGCCATCTTCTTTATTATTACAGCTCGTAAGTCGCCTCGCGCGCCAGCTTCTTTATTATTACAGCTCGTAAGTCGCCATGCGCGCAGGCTCTCATTATTCTACAGGCTCGTAAGTCGCCGCACGCGCCAGCTTTATTACTCTCAGCTCGTAAGTCGCCTCGCGCGCAGGTTTTTATTATTCTCAGCTCGTAAGTCGCTTCGCGCGCAGGCTTTTGTTATTACTATAGCTCATAAGTCGCCTCGCGCGCAACCTTTATTATCAGGCCCCGCGCCACTATTATTATGATGCGTGCTATATCTTATTCATACTAGTGCACCATCATCGTCATAAGGATCACAACATGTCACCATCATGGAGAAAACCTCCCAAAACTCAAAGACAAGGCCGAAGAAAAGGGAAGAAACCGCCTCACGATCTAGCACACCTTATAAAGTCCAGTGCTCCACCTAAACGCTTGCACGCCTAGGAGCAACACTGGACTTGGGGGGCTTTGTGGAGGTAACCCTAACTGGGATAGGCCCATTAGGGTATCATGATGGTGGCCATGAGGCTCCCTATATAAGGAGGTCTCCACCTCCTTATCAAGGGTTGGCAAATTCTCAATAAGAGCCACCACCATATTTTTGTGTCTGTGAACAAGAGATCTTCAAGATCATCTTAGCGGTCACCTCCACACCCCCGAAAAACCATTGCAGGTCGCCAGCAGCCGGACGAGAAGACCCAGATGTGTTTCGTTCATCTCGAAATCCGTGGAAACATCGTCATGGATCAGATTAGATTCATTTCGTGCTTCGACATTGGCGCCATCCGTGGGACGGCAATGAACCACATTTCGTTTCTCGTTTTGGTCCTCCGATCTGTTCATCAGCATCTCAGATATACGGATCTGTTCATCAGATCTACAGATCTGTTCATCAAGATCTCAGATATACGGATCAATATTCCAGATCTGTTCATCAATATCTCAGATCTACGATTTCTTCTCTCAGATATGTTCTTCCGTAGATCTAAAAAAATATTTCCAGACCTGGAAATACTATCAGATCTGTTGGAAGAAATACACGGGAAAAATTACTATCGGATTTGAACAATGATCTGGAAATACACAGGAAGAAATACCCGATATTTTGGGAAAAACCCTCATGTCTGTGCTGAATCAGATCTGGGTTCGCTCAAGCATCAAGCATGCTCAAACATTTGCATGCTCACGCATCGATGCTCATGCATCAAGCATGCACAAGCATCCTCACGCATCTAGCATGCTCAAGCATCAAGCATCCTCACGCATCGATGCTCAAGCATCAAGCATGCTCAAACATCAAGCACGCTCAAACGTCTAAGTATGCTCACGCATCGATGCTCAAACATCAAGCGTGCTCACGCAGCACATATGCTCATACATATCAGATGCTCACGCAACATGTATGCTCGCGCGTCACATCTGCGCGCGAGCATGATGGTACTCATCAGACGAGACTAGTCTAATCCAAATCAACGAATGAGTCAAACTTAAAGGTTGGGAATCCTCATAATATCCCATATGGCTTCGCGCCATACTTAAAGGTAGGGAATCCTCATAATATCCCACATGGCTTCGCGCCACGCTTAAAGGTTGGGAATCCTCATAATATCCCACATGGCTTCGCCTCACGCGCCAAGGTTGGGAATCCTCATAATATCCCATATGGCTACGCGCCAAGGTTGGGAATCCTCCTAATATCCCATATGGTTACGCGCCAAGGTTGGGAATCCTCATAATATCCCATATGGCTACGCGCCAAACTTCAAGGTTGGGAATCCTCCTCACATCCCATATGGCTACGCGCCAAAATTCAAGGTTGGGAATCCTCCTAATATCCCATATGGCTACGCGCCAAGGTTGAGAATCCTCATAATATCCCATATGGCTACGTGCCAAACTTAAGGGTTGGGAATCCTCATACCAAATGCTCACGCATCGCATATGCTCACGCATATTACACACGCTTATGCATCACACGCTCACACATGTCACAGTCTACACGCACGCGCATGCAACATCTGCGCGTGGCGCATAACACAAAATCAAAGTCTACGCGCACATGCATGCAACATCTGCACGTGGCGCGGGACATAAAGTAGCTTGTAAGACGCCTCTCGCGCGCAAGCTGTTACTATTCTTTAGCCCGTAAGTCGCCTCACGCGCAGGCTTTATTATTCACAGCTCATAAGACGCCTCGCGCGCAGACTGTTATTAATATGACAGCTCATAAGACGCCTCGCGCGCAAGCTGTTACTATTCTTTTAGCCCGTAAGTCGCCTCACGCGCAGGCTTTATTATTCACAGCTCATAAGACGCCTCGCGCGCAGGCTGTTATTATTCTTATAGCTCGTAAGACGCCTCGCGCACAAGCTTTTTATTATTCATGCAGATCATAAGACGCCTCGTGCGCCAGCTTCTTTATTATTACAGCTCGTAAGACGCCTCGCGCGCCATCTTCTTTATTATTACAGCTCGTAAGTCGCCTCGCGCGCCAGCTTCTTTATTATTACAGCTCGTAAGTCGCCTGGCGCGCCAGCTTCTTTATTATTACAGCTCGTAAGTCGCCATGCGCGCAGGCTCTCATTATTCTACAAGCTCGTAAGCCGCCTCACGCACCAGCTTCATTATTCTACAAGCTCGTAAGCCGCCTCACGCGCCAGCTTCATTATTCTACAAGCTCGTAAGTCGCTTTGCGCGCCAGTTTCATTATTCTACAAGCTCGTAAGTCGCCTCGCGCGCCATCTTCTTTATTATTACAGCTCGTAAGACGCCTCGCGCGCCATCTTCTTTATTATTACAGCTCGTAAGTCGCCTCGCGCGCTAGCTTCTTTATTATTACAGCTCGTAAGTCGCCATGCGCGCAGGCTCTCATTATTCTACAGGCTCGTAAGTCGCCGCACGCGCCAGCTTTATTACTCTCAGCTCGTAAGTCGCCTCGCGCGCAGGTTTTTATTATTCTCAGCTCGTAAGTCGCTTCGCGCGCAGGCTTTTGTTATTACTATAGCTCATAAGTCGCCTCGCGCGCAAGCTTTATTATCAGGCCCCGCGCCACTATTATTATGATGCGTGCTATATCTTATTCATACTAGTGCACCATCATCGTCATAAGGATCACAACATGTCACCATCATGGAGAAAACCTCCCAAAACTCAAAGACAAGGCCGAAGAAAAGTGTCACACCCTCAAAATCCACTAACGGAGTTTTACCGTCAGAGGGTGTGAACTGGCAGGATCGGAATCATTAGTTATAATCAAACCAAAGAAAAACGTTTAAATGTAAATAAGTGCGGAAGCGTAAAACCTTAATTCAAAAGTTGCGTCACGCAGGACGACTTAAAACCAAATGTAACTGTTAAAATTAAGTTTGCAGAATAAAGATGTTTTCAATTAATGCATGCTCCTAAACCGCGCGCCCGCCTCGGCTACCTGAGAATAACATACTAAAAGCGTCAACACAAGGTTGGTGAGTTCACAAGTTAAATAAGATAAATCGTTTAGCGTTTTGCGTAACCTCGTTACGACGATTCAGTGTTTTGCGTAACCACGTTACGACGTTTAAGTGTTGCGTAACCACGTTACGACGTTTAAGTGTTGTGTAACCACGTTACAACGTTTAAGTGTTTTGCATTACCAGATAGTGTTATGTCAAATTATATATCGATAGGTAGCTAATCTATACAACAAGTATCGCTAAGTGGTTCGCGACCGAAGCTGACTGTTTATCAAGTGCCCGTCACCAGGTCAATCCAGACCATGGTAAGTGTTAGCCAAAATTATACCCACTCAACCTCCAGTTGAGCTTAACGTCGGGTGGGGTTTGTCAAACCCAGTAGTACTACTCAACAGTGACTCGCTATTCCAAATATTAACCGGTCCGATGTGTGGGACTTCAAATGTTACGTTTTCCGCTTAGCCCTTTACAAGTGATATATAATTTATAACAAAATCTTAAATATGCGTTTATCTCAGAAAATATGTTTATCGGAGTATGTTATCTCCCCCAAGTGAAAAACGTTTGAAAACAGTTCAAAGAGCGGGGTAAGTGAAACTCACTGTTTGCGAAGACTATCCCGATCTAGATCACCAAGTGATGCGCGTCGTAGAAACTCTCTAGCGTTCTAAATAACAAAGAGATTTTCTAAGTATCGGTACGTTTAACGAGTCTCTAGACTCGGCACATAATACCTATGCACGTAACATATTTCGTGTTTCGTTTGTGAATTGTGTGTGACTTAAACAAGTACAATTGTGATACGATACATGAGTGAGCAATTACTTTCGTGTCATGTACTAATAACATACTTTACTAGCAATTATTCCCGTAAGGGCATTTTGGTCAACAAACAAAGATTAACTAACCATTATTCCTCATAAGGGCAATTTGGTCAATTCATGGCAATCAACTAACAACTATTCCCCGCAAGGGTATTTTGGTCAAAATACAACAATTATACAAAAACTATCATATTTCATGCATTCCTACACAACTCAGCAGCTAGTTTCGTTATGACAGAATTTCTACTTGAAAGATTGCACTAGTTCACCGATCATAACGTCTCAATTAATTCACCAAAAATCACCACAGAAGCATACATATCTTAGGTTTCCAGAACATATTTTATCTTATTTTTATTCCACATATTTTTCTTATAATGACCAAAACATTACAGCAAACTCATATCAGTCAGATTCATGTGCAACAGAATGTTATTTGCAATTCCCGTTAAACGAAAAATCCAATAAATGCAAGACCACTTGGGTTTGGTTCCTAACTCAATGAGTCAACTTCCAGAAGTGGAACCAACCCAATTGGTCTCGTAGTTCATGAGATATAACATTTACAACATAACCTAACAGCAGGTCTAACAGCTCAGCTTTGCATCACGTTTTTGTAAAATCATAAAAGTATACTTCCACTTATCCAAAAATTACGAATTTATACTTTATAGAAACTAGACTCAACCTAGTTTACTGCAGTACCCACAATCTTAATCAATTTTCACGTTTACACTTCGTTACAGTCAGTTAAACATCGTATATACATTCTGTCCAGAATCTGTTCACATCAAAACTCAACATAATAACAATCTATGAACTATCATGCATCCATGTAACCCTCTAGACACTATAACTACTATCCATGCTATCAATCACACCATACATACAAGATTAGGGTTTGTGTTTTAACTCAAATCAAAGACAACAATCAATCAAGCAACAACATCAATCTAGTTATCAATCCATTATCCAACTAACAACAATCATATAAATCACATACATACACATGATCGGCCGATTAGGGTTTACACACAACCCATTAAACATCAAAATTAAACAACAAAGAGGTAAGAGGTGATCAAGTATACCTTCCTAGCACCTAGTTCTTGGATTAATCTCTTGATTTGATGTGTATATGGGTGTGTTTGTGGACGGCAGCCGTGGAGAACAAGGAGAGAGAGCTCCGATCGGGTCTTGTAGGTTTAGGATAATAATAAGTTAGGGTTTAGTTAAGGATATATTTATAATAATACAAGTTACACTCTAGCCCCTAATCTTTCAAGTGTTACATCTCTAGCCTAAACTAGTTGGTTCTTGTTTCTTGTTTAACATTCCACATAACAATCAAGTAGCACACATATATCTAACACATAATAATCACATAATTAGTGTTTTGACGTTTGTCGTTTATTTATCAATCGTTCGCGTCAACTCGTTTGCGTTTCGGTGCAAATCCCGAAAGACTACACATGTAGTAAGTGTTAAGCGTCATTTAAACCCTAGTTTAAATGTAATGAAGTGTGCGTTATAGATTCAACGATCTTAAAGTTTGAATTGACGGAGTTGAGTTAACGGGGTTAACCTGAAATTGACGATTGTCACATCATTCCCATGTTAAAGAATTTTCGTCCCGAAAATTTGAGTCAAGTCGTGATGAGAGCCTGAAAAAGTAAGAAAAATTTTCAGTTTGTCATATCATCCCCTAGTAGAAAGAAATTTCGTCCCGAAATTTAGTTCATACCTCCGGTGATGTTTGACGGTTTGCCGGGTTTCGCGGTTTTCGGTGTTTGGTTAGCCCTTCAAAAAGGTGAGGATACTTTTTCATCATGTGATCCTCGCGTTCCCATGTGAACTCCGGTCCACGTCTCGAGTTCCAACGAACCTTAACGATTGGAATTTTGCTGCGTTTGAGCGTTTTGGTTTCCTAATCCAAAACCTCGACTGGTTCCTCAATGAACCGTAACTGTTCATCAACCTGTAGTTCCTCCAAAGGGACTACTTGGGTTTCATCAGATAGGCATTTCTTCAAATTTGATACGTGGAATACATCGTGTACACCACTGAGTTCTGTTGGTAGGTCCAGTCGGTACGCCACCGGACCAATGCGCTCAGTTATCCGGTACGGACCAACATATCGTGGGTTGAGTTTGTTTCGCTTACCAAAGCGAACCACACCTTTCCAAGGTGAGACTTTGAGTAACACCCGATCGTTCACTTGAAATTCGAGAGGTTTTCGGCGCTTGTCGGCGTAACTCTTTTGGCGATCTCGTGCTGCTGCCATGCGGTTTCGGATTTGAACAATCTTTTCCGAGGTTTCGAGTACCAGTTCCGGACCAGTGATTTGGCTATCACCCACTTCTGCCCAGCAGAGTGGTGATCGACACTTCCGTCCGTACAACGCTTCAAACGGCGCTGCCTTAATACTTGCGTGGTAGCTGTTATTATACGAAAACTCTACCAAGGGTAAGTGGGGTTCCCAACTTTTTCCGAAATCTAAGACGCATGCACGCAACATATCCTCCAGGGTCTGAATAGTCCGTTCACTTTGCCCATCCGTCTGAGGATGGTATGCTGTACTCATATCGAGACGGGTGCCCAGTGCTCTTTGCAGCGACTTCCAAAAGTGCGAAGTGAAACGAGAATCTCGATCGGAAATGATCGAGACAGGCACTCCGTGTCTAGACACCACTTCCTTCAGGTATACTCGAGTCAGTCTTTCCATTTTGTCTGTTTCTTTAATCGCTAGGAAGTGTGCCGATTTAGTCAACCGGTCAACGATCACCCAGATGGTATCGCATCCCGTCGGTGTCTTAGGTAAACCCGTAATAAAGTCCATAGAGATGTGTTCCCATTTCCACATTGGGAGTTCCGGTTGTTGCAGAAGGCCAGATGGTTTCTGGTATTCTATCTTGACTCTGGCACAAGTCAAACATTTGCTCACGTAGGTGGCAATGTCGGCTTTCATGTTCGGCCACCAGTAAAGTGCCTTTAAATCATGATACATTTTATCTGAGCCAGGGTGGATAGAATATCGGGACTTGTGAGCTTCGTCCATTACTAGAGTTCTCAACTCTCCGTATCGTGGAACCCAAATCCGGTTCTCAAAATATCGGACCCCGTCCGATCTAGTTTCAAGTTGCTTGCTCATGCCCCGCATGAGTTCCGATGGAAGATTATCATCTTTCAAAGCTTCCAGTTGCGCATCGCGAATCTGATCGGGTAAGCTGGCATGAATCGTGAGTTGCAATGCTCTCACTCGTCTGGGTTTATCTGTTTCTTTTCTGCTGAGGGCATCGGCCACCACATTGGCCTTGCCAGGGTGGTACTTGATGGCACAATCATAATCTTTAAACAGCTCGACCCAACGACGCTGTCGCATGTTCAGCTCCTTCTGATCGTAGATATGTTGGAGACTCTTGTGGTCGGTGTAAATGGTAAACTTGGTACCGTACAAGTAATGCCTCCATATCTTGAGAGCAAACACCACAGCTCCGAGTTCCAAATCATGGGTCGTATAGTTCTTCTCGTGAACCCGTAGTTGTCTAGAGGCGTAGGCTATAACCTTCTCGAGTTGCATCAGCACACAACCGAGACCTTGTATAGATGCGTCACAGTGTACCTCAAAATTTTCCGTTCCCTCGGGGAGGGCTAAAATAGGGGCGCTACAAAGCTTGGTTTTCAACAGTTGAAAAGCGGATTCTTGCGCATCACCCCAGTTGTACTTAGTGCCCTTGTGAGTCAAAGCGGTGAGGGGTTGAGCAATCTTTGAAAATCCCTCGATGAAACGCCGGTAGTAGCCGGCCAGTCCTAGGAATTGTCGCACCTCAGTCGGAGTCTTAGGTGCTTCCCAGTTTTTGATGGCCTCTACCTTACCGGGATCGACATGGATACCATTCTCGTTGATCACATGTCCTAAAAAGTGAACCTCGCGAAGCCAAAATTCACATTTCGAGAGTTTAGCATACAGTTGTTCCTTCTTCAGTAGTTCCAGAATTATCCTTAAGTGCTCTTCGTGGTCAGTCTCGTTCTTGGAGCAGACGAGAATATCATCAATGAAAACAATCACAAACTTGTCGAGGTACGCCTTGCATACTCGATTCATGAGATCCATAAATACGGCTGGCGCGTTGGTTAGGCCAAAAGGCATAACTGAAAACTCGTAGTGACCATACCGCGTTCTGAAAGCCGTCTTTGAAATATCTTCTTCGCGCACTCTCAGCTGGTGGTAACCGGATCGTAGATCGATCTTCGAGTAGTAACTCGATCCCTGAAGCTGGTCAAACAAATCATCAATTCGGGGTAAAGGATAACGGTTCTTGACCGTCACCTTGTTCAATTCCCGGTAGTCGATGCACATTCGGAAAGTCCCGTCTTTCTTTCGGACAAACAAGACAGGGGCTCCCCATGGCGATGAGCTAGGTCGGATAAAACCTTTATCCAACAAATCTTGCAACTGAGTGGACAACTCCTGAAGTTCCGCCGGTGCGAGTCGATACGGGGCTCGTGCTATGGGTGCTGCACCGGGTGTCAACTCGATTTGGAATTCGACTTGACGAATAGGAGGGAGTCCGGACAAATCCTCCGGGAAAACTTCCGGAAAGTCTCGCACAACCGGTATGTCCTCAATTCGTTTCTCCTCCGCGGGTTTCTCAACAATCTGCGCCAAAATTGCCGGATGACCCTTTCGTAAATACTTCTGTGCCTTCAAAAGGGTAATGACGCTGGTGGTCATTCCGCTTCTCTCGCCTCGGACCGAAATGATCTCGCCGGAAGGGGTGGTAATATGGACTATCTTATCATGGCATATAATCTCCGCTCGGTTCTCGGATAACCAGTCCATGCCGACAACGACATCGAAACTACTAAGCGTAAAAGGAATAAGGTCGATGTCAAAGACATGACCTAACAGTTTCAACTTACATCCCGCAAGTATATGAGTTGTTACTACAGTTTTACCGTTAGCTAATTCAACAGGAAACTTAGCGTCTAACGGGGTTGGAGTAAGGTTTAAAAGTTGGCTAAAAGCTTTTGACACAAAACTCCTATCAGCTCCAGTGTCAAACAAAACAGAAGCAAAACAATCGTTTACAGGGAACTTACCAGACACCACATGCGGATCATTGCGGGCTTGACCCGATCCAATCACAAACGCTCTTCCTTTGCCATTTCCTCCACCATTACTGCCACTTCCATTACCCCCATTATTGTCGTTCTGTTTCAGCTTGGGGCAATCCTTCCGGAAATGACCTTCCTGTCCGCATTCAAAACATCCCTTAGTCGTCATCGGTGGCTTAGGAGCACCCTTCGCCGCAAGGTCAACTCTACATTCCTTCGCTTGGTGACCTATCTTTCCGCATCTTTGACACTTGACACGGTCACACTGACCAACATGATGAAAGTTGCACCTGTTGCATTTTGGATATTTCCCAGCATATCCGCTCGAAACCTGCCCGCTACCGTTGTTGTTGTTGTTGTTGTTGTGATTCTGAGTATTGAAACTCCGAGTAAATTCGGGCTTACGGTAGTGGTGTTGCGGTGGGAGGTTTGAGGATGAAGATCTGGTGTTGTCAAACTTTCTCTTCCCGCTGTTCGGGTTGCTGTTGTTGTTACTGTTGCTGACGTGGTCATTACTCGGGTTGTCACGGGCCTTAACAGTCGAACCCCTTGGTGGTAACGCACCCTGGGTCACAGCCTGATCCGTCAGTTTGTGAGCTAAACGGATCGCTTGTTGGATCGTGGCTGGTCGGGAAGACGTCACCATGCCCTGAATCTGCGGTGCTAATCCATCAATGTACATCTCTATTCTCTTGCTCGGCGGATCCACCATCCGCGGACACATTACAGCCAACTCGTGCGAACGAGTAGTGTAGGCTTCAATCTCCGAACCCACCATCTTCAACGACCAAAACTCCGACTCTAACTTCGCAATCTCTTCCCTCGGACAGTACTCCTTTCGCATCATGTTTTTGAACTCCTCCCAGTTCATCGCGTTAGCCAGTTCCAATCCAAGGATCTGGACGTTCGAATTCCACCAAGTGAGGGCGGAATCCTCAAGTGTCCCAGCAGCGAATTTGACCCTACTGGCAGGGGGACAGTTACACATCTCAAAGGCCGACTCGGCCTTCTCAGCCCAACGCAGGAAGCCTATAGCTCCCTCAGTGCCCTTAAACGTACTGGGCTTGCAGTCAAGGTAGTTCTTGAAGGTACATGTTCCATTCGGACCTCCTGTTTGATTCTGAACGTGTGCAGCTAAAGCGGCAGCAACATGGTCATTCAGCAGAGTTTGGAGTTCAGCTGCAGTCATGCTGATGTTACCACGTCCTCGTCCAGCGTTTCTTCCGGCCATTTCCTAGAATCACAGTATAAAATGTTAAACATGAATTTTTCTTTCATATACAACACACCATACATGTAATAAAAGATAGGTAAGAAAGAAAAAAAATAAGAAACAACATCACATCACAACCACATATTAGTCTAAATAAAAATTCATGATTAAAACCATTGTATTCGCTACAAAGTATTTCCAATCAATCCTTAAAATCATAGAAAAATAATAGTTAGGATGGAGACAACCCCTCCATCTAAGTATCATCATCACTAGATGTCATCATCTGAGGACACTTCCGAATGTGGCTCCTCCTCAGCCGGTTCTTCCTCCGGTTCTTCTTCGGGTTCCTCCTCGGGATCTTCCTCGGGATCCTCCTCACGCTCCTCTTCGGGATCTTCTTCAGGTTCTACTTCAGGCTCTGCCTCGGGCTCAGCCTCAGGCTCTGCCTCAGGTTCGGCTGCGTTCTGAGCAAGTTGCATTTGTAGGATATCGCAACGTTCTAACGCTATTTCGGTTCGGGTCCTTGCTTCTTGGAGTTGCTCTTGCAAGTCTATCATCTCGGCTTGCATCTTCATCATAACCTTCGTTTGTTGCTCACTAGTCTCTTGCATTTCTTTCATTGCCGCTGCCATGCGGGCAATCTCCTCCTGAGTCTCGGTTCCATCTTTAGACAGTCTGGAAACATTCTCTCTCGTGTAGCGCATGTAACCCACATCACGCTCCAAACAAGAAACGACAGCTGCGAGAACTCGCTCCACAGGTTCGGTTATGGGTGGTAGAGTGTTAGGGTAAGCAGGATGGTTCGGGTGAGGCAATGGGGGAACTTGTTCACGGTAGACCATACGTCTGATCATGTTGGGGTACCAATCCCAGCTAACGTCGTTTTCATACAGGCCTCCGGATAGGCGGTACCTCTTCGGTGCAGGAGCTTCGAGTTCCGGGACTACACGGGGTGGCGAGGCAGTAGGTAACTGCGGTTCCTTCCCGTGAGCATGCGTCATCGAATCGGATGATGATGAGGGTAGCGTCGACATTCCTACAGGTAAGCCGTGTATATGCGCGCGTATGAGTGAAGGAGGTAGAGAAATAAGATTTCAAGACTACACAAACCTATGCAGTGCGTATCATTATAACTAATGGGTCGTCGCGGTTATAGTCTAGTATGCATGCAGCTTCTAGTTCGCTATAACCAATGGCTCTGATACCAATCTGTCACACCCTCAAAATCCACTAACGGAGTTTTACCGTCAGAGGGTGTGAACTGGCAGGATCGGAATCATTAGTTATAATCAAACCAAAGAAAAACGTTTAAATGTAAATAAGTGCGGAAGCGTAAAACCTTAATTCAAAAGTTGCGTCACGCAGGACGACTTAAAACCAAATGTAACTGTTAAAATTAAGTTTGCAGAATAAAGATGTTTTCAATTAATGCATGCTCCTAAACCGCGCGCCCGCCTCGGCTACCTGAGAATAACATACTAAAAGCGTCAACACAAGGTTGGTGAGTTCACAAGTTAAATAAGATAAATCGTTTAGCGTTTTGCGTAACCTCGTTACGACGATTCAGTGTTTTGCGTAACCACGTTACGACGTTTAAGTGTTGCGTAACCACGTTACGACGTTTAAGTGTTGTGTAACCACGTTACAACGTTTAAGTGTTTTGCATTACCAGATAGTGTTATGTCAAATTATATATCGATAGGTAGCTAATCTATACAACAAGTATCGCTAAGTGGTTCGCGACCGAAGCTGACTGTTTATCAAGTGCCCGTCACCAGGTCAATCCAGACCATGGTAAGTGTTAGCCAAAATTATACCCACTCAACCTCCAGTTGAGCTTAACGTCGGGTGGGGTTTGTCAAACCCAGTAGTACTACTCAACAGTGACTCGCTATTCCAAATATTAACCGGTCCGATGTGTGGGACTTCAAATGTTACGTTTGCCGCTTAGCCCTTTACAAGTGATATATAATTTATAACAAAATCTTAAATATGCGTTTATCTCAGAAAATATGTTTATCGGAGTATGTTATCTCCCCCAAGTGAAAAACGTTTGAAAACAGTTCAAAGAGCGGGGTAAGTGAAACTCACTGTTTGCGAAGACTATCCCGATCTAGATCACCAAGTGATGCGCGTCGTAGAAACTCTCTAGCGTTCTAAATAACAAAGAGATTTTCTAAGTATCGGTACGTTTAACGAGTCTCTAGACTCGGCACATAATACCTATGCACGTAACAGATTTCGTGTTTCGTTTGTGAATTGTGTGTGACTTAAACAAGTACAATTGTGATACGATACATGAGTGAGCAATTACTTTCGTGTCATGTACTAATAACATACTTTACTAGCAATTATTCCCGTAAGGGCATTTTGGTCAACAAACAAAGATTAACTAACCATTATTCCTCATAAGGGCAATTTGGTCAATTCATGGCAATCAACTAACAACTATTCCCCGCAAGGGTATTTTGGTCAAAATACAACAATTATACAAAAACTATCATATTTCATGCATTCCTACACAACTCAGCAGCTAGTTTCGTTATGACAGAATTTCTACTTGAAAGATTGCACTAGTTCACCGATCATAACGTCTCAATTAATTCACCAAAAATCACCACAGAAGCATACATATCTTAGGTTTCCAGAACATATTTTATCTTATTTTTATTCCACATATTTTTCTTATAATGACCAAAACATTACAGCAAACTCATATCAGTCAGATTCATGTGCAACAGAATGTTATTTGCAATTCCCGTTAAACGAAAAATCCAATAAATGCAAGACCACTTGGGTTTGGTTCCTAACTCAATGAGTCAACTTCCAGAAGTGGAACCAACCCAATTGGTCTCGTAGTTCATGAGATATAACATTTACAACATAACCTAACAGCAGGTCTAACAGCTCAGCTTTGCATCACGTTTTTGTAAAATCATAAAAGTATACTTCCACTTATCCAAAAATTACGAATTTATACTTTATAGAAACTAGACTCAACCTAGTTTACTGCAGTACCCACAATCTCAATCAATTTTCACGTTTACACTTCGTTACAGTCAGTTAAACATCGTATATACATTCTGTCCAGAATCTGTTCACATCAAAACTCAACATAATAACAATCTATGAACTATCATGCATCCATATAACCCTCTAGACACTATAACTACTATCCATGCATATCAATCACACCATACATACAAGATTAGGGTTTGTGTTTTAACTCAAATCAAAGACAACAATCAATCAAGCAACAACATCAATCTAGTTATCAATCCATTATCCAACTAACAACAATCATATAAATCACATACATACACATGATCGGCCGATTAGGGTTTACACACAACCCATTAAACATCAAAATTAAACAACAAAGAGGTAAGAGGTGATCAAGTATACCTTCCTAGCACCTAGTTCTTGGATTAATCTCTTGATTTGATGTGTATATGGGTGTGTTTGTGGACGGCAGCCGTGGAGAACAAGGAGAGAGAGCTCCGATCGGGTCTTGTAGGTTTAGGATAATAATAAGTTAGGGTTTAGTTAAGGATATATTTATAATAATACAAGTTACACTCTAGCCCCTAATCTTTCAAGTGTTACATCTCTAGCCTAAACTAGTTGGTTCTTGTTTCTTGTTTAACATTCCACATAACAATCAAGTAGCACACATATATCTAACACATAATAATCACATAATTAGTGTTTTGACGTTTGTCGTTTATTTATCAATCGTTCGCGTCAACTTGTTTGCGTTTCGGTGCAAATCCCGAAAGACTACACATGTAGTAAGTGTTAAGCGTCATTTAAACCCTAGTTTAAATGTAATGAAGTGTGCGTTATAGATTCAACGATCTTAAAGTTTGAATTGACGGAGTTGAGTTAACGGGGTTAACCTGAAATTGACGATTGTCACAAAAAGGGAAGAAACCGCCTCACGATCTAGCACACCTTATAAAGTCCAGTGCTCCACCTAAACGCTTGCACGCCTAGGAGCAACACTGGACTTGGGGGGCTTGTCGGGGTATGGTACTAAGAACCCTAATTTATTGTGTTTTGGGCTTATTTTATTATATGGGCTAATACATTTGTTTTTGGGCCGAGGGGGTTTTGTGCCTAACTGGGCTAGGCCCATTAGGGTATCATGATGGTGGCCATGAGGCTCCCTATATAAGGAGGTCTCCACCTCCTTATCAAGGGTTGGCAAATTCTCAGTAAGAGCCACCACCATATTTTTGTGTCTGTGAACAAGAGATCTTCAAGATCATCTTAGCGGTCACCTCCACACC
This sequence comes from Bidens hawaiensis, assembly GCF_021521415.1. Lineage (NCBI taxonomy): Eukaryota > Viridiplantae > Streptophyta > Magnoliopsida > Asterales > Asteraceae > Bidens > Bidens hawaiensis. The sequence goes on along the minus strand of NW_027500741.1, from coordinate 5,601 downwards.
CCCGAAAAACCATTGCAGGTCGCCAGCAGCCGGACGAGAAGACCCAGATGTGTTTCGTTCATCTCGAAATCCGTGGAAACATCGTCATGGATCAGGTCAGATTCATTTCGTGCTTCGACAGTTAGATTATATAGTGTCATTCTTTTTTGAATATTTGGTATTAACATTATGGATTATATAACTTGTTAGATTATGTCATGTCGTTTTTTTGTAATAATTGGTACCAAACTTTTAGGCTCATTTACATTGGTTACGGTTAAGCGACCCATAACCGACTCGCCTAATTAACCAAAACCGTTATAACGGGTCGGTTATGGTTATCCATTAACCGACATATTGGTTATGGTTATGGGTTTGGCTCAAAACCGCCCCAAACCGACCCATGCACACACCCCTACCGGTAACAATGATTACATAGTAATCATTGCTCAACACCTAGGTATATATTATAAACTACTCAAGCCGAATCTCTACTAAACTTGTTTAAGGTTAAAAGGGCTTGAACTTAAGCTTGACTTGTTTAGAACTATACTTCTAAACTCAAGCTCGTAAGTAGCTTGTCTAGCTCGAGCTTTGTTCATTTTTTATTTATTAATATTTAGTATATCTAATATATATAAAATTATGATTATTTACATTTTAGTTTATAATTATAACTTACATATGCATAATGCAATATATATTATTTCTCGTATAATTTGTTTGTATATAAGAATAATGTTATTATATAAATATATTCAATAAAATAATATATAAATGATTAACTCGTTTATGCTAACATGATGGATCGAACTTGATATGTGAAGCTTAGGCTCGAGTTCATTTATTAAATAAACGAGCCTTAGTAAAAGCTCGAGTTCAGCCTCAAGCTCATTAAACCTTGGCTTGATTCGAGCTTTTAACGAGTCAATCTCAAGTAGTTCATAAGAGGCTTGGCTTGTTCATACACCTATGACCTAGTTGATACAAATAGTATAAATAATATTTGTATACGGTAAATCATTATAAAAATAAATAAGTTTAATTTCTCGATCTATCATTTACTTTCCTACATTTACCAAGTTTATAATTATAAAAGATTAATACATTTCTCTACATATTTTCAATTTCCCTCCACTTTAAGTGACATTAATATTTCTCCTCCCTCCTAACATATCATATTCCCGCCAACACCCTATACCTAGAACATCTAAGTTCTTCAAAATAAAAAATCGTTGATCTAGCATGCTATTAAATAAAAATACAACCTTAAAGTTTTAATTGGTTCTACCACTAGGGTTTTACACATAACTCATGAATCAAAATGAAGGCTAAAATAATAGCGGAGGTAGTGATGAACAGTAACTGTAAGTGCTTCAACAACAAATCGCAATATATATTACAATCTTCAAACAAGTTGTTGATTGGCCCAAATCTTTCTTCCAATCGCAATCTTAGAGGTTTGTCTCTGTTTCTTTTCATTACTATACTTAATTAATCTAGTGGGGTTTGATGAAAATCATTTTAAGTTGATCGATTCTTTAGAATTCTTATAACAAGGCAATTGGACCTTTATTTCTTGTGAGTCTGAACTTTGATTGAATCAAAATTTGTTGATTTTTTGTTTGTAGAAACCTTCAGGTTGAGTTTATTAGATAGACGAAATTAAGGTTTTGTTCAAGAATTAATTAAACCATTAATGACTCACTAATTGTTAACTGACTCATTCCCTAAGGTTTGGTGGAAACCATCATAAAACAATATCAAAATTTTCTGAAGAGCAGACGAACAGAACAAGATTTTATATTTTTCTTTCATACACAGTTTAATGACAATGAGTATTAGCAGGCCTGTGTAATTCTTAGTTGTTGGCTCGTTTGCAGAATTTGTTTGTGTCATAAGTCAATTCATCACATGAGTCCTTTGATTATATGTTTACTTTCACTTGAATGCAATCATTATTTATTAATTGCAATGGAAACTCTGGTCGCCTTGCTTTGTGTTACAATTCTGTTTTGGGCCATTTAGAAGAAAGTGATTAGATTGAAACAGCTACGATGTAATATGTGGTCTCATATAGTATAGGTGCAAAAGTAATTGAATTTGGTGACTGTAATCAGCATGTTGCTGAATCACATTATGTATCTTGTGGTTTAATAAAATTGCTTTTGTTGCTCAAAAAGAAAAAAATATGTAATTGCTGTTATAACTTTTGTTGGTCAAAGTGTGTGACTTTCGTAATTGTTGTATCAATAGCTAGTAAGATTGATCTTTGTTCAATGGAAGGTTCTTTTTTTTTTTGTTAAAAAGATAAATAAATAAAAAAAATGCTAAGGTTATATGGTTACTATTTGAGTGTTTGACTTTGAAAAGTCAAAACTGTACCCATTTTCTCACTGAGCATTCCCTAGTAATATAAATATTTATAAGCAACAGCCTGTTTAGCATTATAAAATTGTTTCTACAAATGAACTTAGCATCGATCCGTTTAGCATTACAAACTAGCAATGATCCCTTTAAGTTATATAATTTGACATTAAATTGCCCTATCAACAGTTCATACCACTTGACAATTTATTGCATCACCTACAATAACCAACTCAACATTTTATACCATTTTAACGCTTTGACTTCTAACAGTAAAAAACGAACACAATTTTTTTTCAATTTGACAGTTGACTTTTAAAAGTCAACAATGAAAACAATTTTATACTATTTTGACAGTTTGCCTTACGAAAGTCAACAGTGAACAAAATTTCTTGCAATTTGATAGTCTGACCAAATTACCCTTTTTAACGAAACTAGCCTTTTTGCCAAAATACCCCTTTTAACTAATGTCACACATTCAAAAAATTAATACAAAAACTAAACATACCAATACAATATTAGTGAACAAAATAATTCACTGCATGTCGCATACCAATACAAGATTAAACAAAGAGGTTGCGATTAAATACAAGTTTTTTACACCTACCTTTTATGTTGAATGAATGAAGTTGTGTTAGAGTAAAATGTAACACGTTTAAAAAAGGTTGTATCTAAATAGTTGGATTAGCCTAATTTTCTAGTAGTGAATCGTGAATCAGTGGCATTAAAGCTAAATGCAATACAAATATGTGACAAGCAAATATGACATACAAAAAGTGACATTAAAAACTTAAATCTACGTGACACAAATACTAAATGCTACAATAGATGCTGCTAAGAAAATATGGCATATGCAAGGTGCCGCTAAATCTCTATATTTTAGTGACACAAATACTAAATGTCACTAAAGTGTGTGCCAAACATACATGGCATACACAAAGTGTCATTAAAACCAAAATTTTGGTGACACAAATGATAAATGCCACTAAAAGTGTACGCCAAGCAACATACATGGCATACATAAAGTGTCATTAAAACCAAAATTTTAGTGACACAAATGATAAATGCCACTAAAAGTGTACGCCAAGCAAATGTGGCATACATAAAGTGCCATTAAAACATAAAATTGTGGCATAAACACTAAATGCCATTAAAAAAGTGTGCCACTAAATGGCATTTTTTTGTAGTGGCATATCGTTTATCTCCCACCTTGCAACAATCGCACCGGTCACACGATTCAAACACGCATAAAACATAGTATGTTAGAATAACTTTACCACTACACCACCTTTTCCGTTACTTGATTTAGTAAGAAATCTATAAATATAAAAATTTATTTCTACTTAAATAAAAACAAAAAAAAAATTGAACCAAAAAAAAAGGTTATCAGCCGAATCGAACTCGCGACCTATGATTCAACGGATTACTACACTACCACCACAACAGCTTCCATGTTTGTTATTCTTGCTGCTTTCAAGTATTAAATAGTAAAACAAATTTCAAAATATTGAAACTTAGTGGCTGTCACATGGCAGCCACTGATTGGACGTTCCAAAATCACTGTAGCACACAGTTTTCCTTTAATATATAGTATAACTAGCTTTTGAACCTGTGTATTACACGGGTTTTGTAACACACTGGCTAAAGCGGAATACGCCCGGGTGTGACGTACAGATCACTCATAAGCTCGTAACGCTATTAAAGCGACAATAATTATATTTAATTCATTTCAATACATCACAAATACACAATCAAATATTAATACAATAAACTTTGAATTTTCATCTCTTGTAACCTAATGGTCCAACTATTCTATTCTTCGATCCTTAAACTTCAACCTGTAGCATGTTGAAAATAATATATTTTGTCAACAATAATGTTGGTGAGAATTCATATAGTTTTTGCATATATATTATACGAAAAGTGTAAAATTCACAAGTCAAGATGTATTGCCTAAATCATAAAGCAAAGAAAAATTAAATACATGATATTCCCGTTCGCTTGACAAAAGTCAAATCTACTAAGGAACCCCCGTTCGCCGCGCTACTTGGAGTATAGAATAAGGATATCGCCATTTAAAAATGGACGGCGCAGGTACGCCCCGTCGGACCCTCCTGCTATGAGCATGTGTATGAGTCTCCACCAATAAAACAATAAACAACTAGCACATAACCACATAGTTTGCAAGCAATATGATTCAAAACAAATACATACAAGACACGCATGTGAATTTCGGTTTGCAACATGACACAATGAAATCAAAGTGTGGAACGTGCTACACCCCAAAACGTTAAAAGATGAAAAATGGGGTTATGAAAACTCGCATTCGTAATTGAAGCGAAAGTCCTACGAATAAACGAGAGCGGCAAGGAGTCCAAAGCAAACAAATGTGTGTTAAAGAATTCGAAACGAACGATCCACATGAACTATAAATAAATAGATAAATACGAAATTTAACGACCAATCTATCGGGATTATTATGTCTAATTTTAGTGGGAAGATTATTATTTTAAAGCATGGATTAATTTAATATTATTATTTTTTTAAGCTTAACGGAATTTTAATGGTTTACATTATTTTGATATTATAACTTTAACATCCATATGAAAGTGATGAAAATTTCTAGATACGGTTTTAAATAGGGAGTTTACCTTGAATAATTATAACTATGCTATTTAATTAAAGTTAACGGGAAAAAAATTAATGAGTTAAAGGTTGACTGATTAAGATTAACAAACTAAGGTTTAATGAAATATGTTATTTCAACCAATAATTTATTATTAATATGAGAATTATAACGCTTATAGAACATTGATTTTAATTGGGAATTTTAGCTTGAAAATGGTTACGTTATAAAGTTAACAAAATGAATAATGAATATAGTTTTAACGGGGTTTTACGAATCTTAACAAATATGAAAAGTTGGACTTTTGGACGGAAAAATATGAAGTTTGATTTATAATCAATTTTATTTAGTTAAAAATAATTTGTTTAATTTATAAAGATTTTTAATTATTTAATTTGGTTTTAGAAAAAGAATACTAATAATAATAATGGAGATATGAAAAGGAAAAACAAACCACAAAAATAATGGGACAAACCCGGCTCGAACCAGGGTCTCCCATCCCACACATACACAATAAACCAACTGAGCTAGCTTAACAGTTGATTACAAGATCAAACAGTTTATATTTGAACTATATTAGATGTTCATCTCTTTCAAACAAACCCTAGGGTTTTAATCCATAAATCGGT